>NW_026781249.1:0-300000 GCF_030144855.1 Hypanus sabinus | reverse complement strand
GCTGTTCGGAGGACACACCACATGCCAATCAACATTTGCTGCACTGCCACCTGGCGGTTCGGAGGACACACCACATGCCAATCAACATTTGGAGCACTGCCACCTGGCTGTTCGGAGGACACACCACATGCCAATCAACGTTTGCTGCACTGCCACCTGGCTGTTCGGAGGACACACCACATGCCAATCAACATTTGGTGCACTGCCACCTGGCTGTTCGGAGGACACACCACATGCCAATCAACATTTGGTGCACTGCCACCTGGCTGTTCGGAGGACACACCACATGCCAATCAACATTTGCTGCACTGCCACCTGGCGGTTCGGAGGACACACCACATGCCAATCAACATTTGGAGCACTGCCACCTGGCTGTTCGGAGGACACACCACATGCCAATCAACGTTTGCTGCACTGCCACCTGGCTGTTCGGAGGACACACCACATGCCAATCAACATTTGGTGCACTGCCACCTGGCTGTTCGGAGGACACACCACATGCCAATCAACATTTGGTGCACTGCCACCTGGCTGTTCGGAGGACACACCACATGCCAATCAACATTTGCTGCACTGCCACCTGGCTGTTCGGAGGACACACCACATGCCAATCAACATTTGCTGCACTGCCACCTGGCGGTTCGGAGGACACACCACATGCCAATCAACATTTGGAGCACTGCCACCTGGCTGTTCGGAGGACACACCACATGCCAATCAACGTTTGCTGCACTGCCACCTGGCTGTTCGGAGGACACACCACATGCCAATCAACATTTGGTGCACTGCCACCTGGCTGTTCGGAGGACACACCACATGCCAATCACCATTTGGTGCACTGCCACCTGGCGGTTCGGAGGACACACCACATGCCAATCAACATTTGGTGCACTGCCACCTGGCTGTTCGGAGGACACACCACATGCCAATCAACATTTGCTGCACTGCCACCTGGCGGTTCGGAGGACACACCACATGCCAATCAACATTTGGTGCACTGCCACCTGGCTGTTCGGAGGACACACCACATGCCAATCAACGTTTGCTGCACTGCCACCTGGCTGTTCGGAGGACACACCACATGCCAATCAACATTTGGTGCACTGCCACCTGGCTGTTCGGAGGACACACCACATGCCAATCAACATTTGGTGCACTGCCACCTGGCGGTTCGGAGGACACACCACATGCCAATCAACATTTGCTGCACTGCCACCTGGCGGTTCGGAGGACACACCACATGCCAATCAACATTTGGTGCACTGCCACCTGGCTGTTCGGAGGACACACCACATGCCAATCAACGTTTGCTGCACTGCCACCTGGCGGGTCGGAGGACACACCACATGCCAATCAACATTTGGTGCACTGCCACCTGGCTGTTCGGAGGACACACCACATGCCAATCAACATTTGCTGCACTGCCACCTGGCGGTTCGGAGGACACACCACATGCCAATCAACATTTGGTGCACTGCCACCTGGCTGTTCGGAGGACACACCACATGCCAATCAACGTTTGCTGCACTGCCACCTGGCTGTTCGGAGGACACACCACATGCCAATCAACATTTGGTGCACTGCCACCTGGCGGTTCGGAGGACACACCACATGCCAATCAACATTTAGTGCACTGCCACCTGGCTGTTCGGAGGACACACCACATGCCAATCAACATTTGGTGCACTGCCACCTGGCTGTTCGGAGGACACACCACATGCCAATCAACATTTGGTGCACTGCCACCTGGCGGTTCGGAGGACACACCACATGCCAATCAACATTTGCTGCACTGCCACCTGGCTGGTCGGAGTACACACCACATGCCCATGAACATTTGGACCCTCCCAACTAATCAATGCACACCTAAATTATTGGTCACCTTAATTGGATTATCTCGCCCAGCCCCATGCAATACAAGGTGAGACTTGTCCTTGGCTCGCCCTCTCTTACAGACCACCTCATTGCAGGTAAGAGCATTGATTTATGTTTGGGAAGGTCTATCGTTTGTCCTGGTAAGGGAGCCGCGGCTATCCAAGGTCAAGGGGGATAGCTGTCGTAGTGTTTTTCCCTTGTTCTTTGTGTAACCGTACCCTGTCCCCACACCGCTTCCTGTGTATTGTAGTTGCTTGTCTTGACCCGACTTCCCCTTGTAAATAAATCCCTTTTTATTAAAACTGTGTGTGTCCAGGCCTCTACTGTTGAGACTCAAAGAACCAGTTATTTTCCATCACAACCCCTGCATAGCGTTGGAAGAATGGTGGGTATTCAGATAGTTCAACTAAAGATAATTCTGTGTTGATGCTTTTTTTTTCCTGAAAACTTCTTACAGTCAATTTAACGGCGATCGTGATCCTATCTCGGGGGAAAATGCGGACTCTCCAAATGCATCACCCGTTACCATGCTGGAATGGCGACAGCGGATCTGATGGTGGTTCTCCGTTTCGCTTTGGTGGATCAGACCAACAAAATCTGCATTTATTCCAGATCCCTGCTCCTCACTCCTGTATGCCCTCTGGCTCTTGTATTTCACGTTGTCACCGGGGACTGTTCTGTTTGGTTTACAGTCAGTTTTACTTTCGATCGTTTCATCGCGATAAACCGGAATCCTCGGGAACGATACTGCACTGAGAGAACAGCAAGAGTCGTCATGGTGACTGTTGTTATAGTGAGCTGCGGGAGATGTGTCCCGTTTAACTTTGCTGTTGAACCTTACGTCATCACTGACAACACGCCGTGGCTTTGCGCCCCCGTGTGGAGAGGAAACGAAGTGTTGGACCGCATTTTAACACTGATGCTACCTATCGGCTTAATTCTGGTGTTCAATGCGTTAACAGTGAGACCTATCATTGCGGCAAATAGAGTCCGCAGAGGTCTTCGGAACAGCAGTGAAAATCAGCAGGATACCGAGAGAGAAAACCGCAGGAAATCGATGATTTTGTTGTTTGCTGTATCAGCTAATTTCATTTTATTTTGGATAACCTATGCAGGTCATTCCTTGAAATAGCAAACGGAAAACTATTTGTATCAGGACAGATATTTGAATTCCCCGGTATATACACTACAACAACTTGGGTTCATGTTGCAAATTCTGAATATGTGCACCAATACTTGTATCTACACACTGACACAGAGGAAATTCAGAAAGAAACTGAAGAATGGAATGAAGTAAGTGCTTACATTGAATGGCCATCTATGTAGGTAACGCCCGCTACAATTGCAATTCAGCGGAATTTTCTAAACAAACAGTTTTACAAAATGAGTAGGTCATGAATTCAGACTACTATCAGCCTGGTAACCCTGAAATTACAAAATTAAGGAAGGTAACATACTTTATACAGTTTAGGTAGGAAATTCAGGAAACGCTCAATAAACTGGCATGATTGTTACATTCTGTGAATCACTCCAAACTATCACAGAGACTTGACAAACAGAAGGGCGGGAATAGCTTCTGTACTTACCCGGGTCCAGATGTTTCAAAACTGACAGAGTCGGGTAAAAGAGAGTAAAGGGAGTGTCGTTGAAACACACGGAGAGAGTGATAGTAAAACAGCTGCAGAAAGGGAAGAAACAGCTGAGAGATTGTCTATCGGTAGACTGTGAGTAGAGTATCACACGGAGAGAGTGATAGTAAAACAGCTGCAGAAAGGGAAGAAACAGCGGAGAGGTTGTCTATCGGTAGACTGTGAGTAGAGTATCTCACGGAGAAAGTGATAGTAACACAGCTGCAGAAAGGGAAGAAAGCGGAGAGATTGTCTATCGGTAGACTGTGATTAGAGTATCACACGGAGAGAGTGATAGTAAAACAGCTGCAGAAAGGGAAGAAACAGCGGAGAGATTGTCTATCGGTAGACTGTGATTAGAGTATCACACGGAGAAAGTGATAGTAACACAGCTGCAGAAAGGGAAGAAACAGCGGAGAGATTGTCTATCGGTAGACTGTGATTAGAGTATCACAGGGAGAGAGATAGTAAAACAGCTGCTGAAAGCGAAGAAACAGCGGAGAGATTGTCTATCGGTAGACTGTGATTAGAGTATCACACAGAGAGAGTGATGGTAACACAGCTGCTGAAAGGGAAGAAACAGCGGAGAGATTGTCTATCGGTAGACTGTGATTGGATTATCACACGGAGAGAGTGATGGTAACACAGCTGCTAAAAGGGAAGAAACAGCGGAGAGATTGTCTATCGGTAGACTGTGATTAGAGTATCACACGGAGAGAGTGATAGTAACACAGCTGCAGAAAGGGAAGAAACAGCGGAGAGATTGTCTATCGGTAGACTGTGATTGGATTATCACACGGAGAGAG
Organism: Hypanus sabinus; assembly: GCF_030144855.1. Classification (NCBI taxonomy): domain Eukaryota; kingdom Metazoa; phylum Chordata; class Chondrichthyes; order Myliobatiformes; family Dasyatidae; genus Hypanus; species Hypanus sabinus. The sequence continues at coordinate 295,691 of NW_026781249.1, read as the reverse complement.
TGATGGTAACACAGCTGCTGAAAGGGAAGAAACAGCGGAGAGATTGTCTATCGGTAGACTGTGATTAGAGTATCACAGGGAGAGTGTGATAGTAACTCAGCTGCTGAAAGGGAAGAAACAGCGGAGAGATTGTCTATCGGTAGACTGTGAGTAGAGTATCACACGGAGAGTGTGATAGTAACTCAGCTGCTGAAAGGGAAGAAACAGCGGAGAGATTGTCTATCGGGAGACTGTGATTAGATTATCACACGGAGAGAGTGATAGTAACTCAGCTGCTGAAAGGGAAGAAACAGCGGAGAGATTGTCTATCGGTAGACTGTGATTAGATTATCACAAGGAGAGTGTGATAGTAACTCAGCTGCTGAAAGGGAAGAAACAGCGGAGAGATTGTCTACCGGTGGACTGTGAGTAGAACTCAGAGGCAGAAACTGAGCAATCACTCGCTTGGGAGACCGCACACCCCGCAGACTATCTCAAAAGAACAAAAAGTCCGGAGGCATCGAGGTCCTGATCAGGAGATAGATTTTGGCCAGTGTGCCATATTAACGTGGTTCCTGTCGCAGGCAACTTAAACTTTCCAAATATTCATTGGCACTTCCTGAGGTTAAAAGGTTCAGATGTGACAGAAATTTCTCCATAAGTCTGCAGGCGAACAACAGAACAGTCCATTCAGAGTCTAGTATCAGAAACTTTAACAGTCCTCCTCGCGGGTCAACTATTCGATATGTAATATAACCTTACACTGGATAATAGATGATACTATGGAATGTAGTTAATTGGTGCTATCAGGTAGGCACATGGAGTCCAATTTGTAAAATTGTTTGCTGCCTGAAATGCACAACGAATGGCTGCTGATGGAAAAGTTGATTGCGTTTCAGTGTCGACTTGTTTCATCGTGGCTAGGAACGGAAGCGAGTCTGAAGTAACCCCTGGTTGACAAGAGATATGGATCACATCGTCAAGAAGAAGAAGAGAGAAAGATACTTCAGTTTCAGGAAGAAATAATCAGACAAGGCTCTGGAAAGTCACAATGTAGCCAGAAAGGAAAGTAGTAGGAATTAGAAGAATTAGAAAGGGACATGAGAATGCCTTGGAGAGTCGCATTAAGGTACATGAAGAACAGAAGGGTAACGAGAGAAAGGGTGGGACATATCTCTGGATTGCAAGGAGGCTTTGAAGGTCTTTAATGATACTTTGTTTCGGTATTCACCAGCAAGCGAGACCTTGATGAACGTGCATCCAGCGTAAAAAGGCGGGTATAGTGGGACATACTTACGTAAAGATTTATGCGTTGGAAACTTGTTAAACACTAAAATAAACCTTTCACCAGTGATAGAAGGTATATACCCCCATGTAATTAGAGAAAGCGGACAAAGATATTACTGCCCTTTTGGACATGATATGTGCGTCATCACTGGGCGCCAGGGGATTGAAGGACAGCGAATGCTGTATTTTTGTTCAAGAAATGCAATAGGGATAGTCCTGAGAATTACAAGCCAGTGAGTCTTCAATCAGTGGTGGGTAAGCAAATGGAGAAGATTCTTAGAGAGCGAATTTATGAATATCTGGAGAAACGTATTCTGGATGGGAACAGCCAGCGCACACACACACACACACACACACACACACACACACACACACACACACACACACACTCACTCACTCACTCACTCACTCACTCACTCACTCACTCACTCACTCACTCACTCACTCACACATCTCTGCACTTGAGCCCCTGGGTATTTTGCATGCCACTGCAATCTACAATTGTTCACAACTGAGCTTTCTTCTGCCGAGTGAACAATAGGGGGCAGCACAGACTCCTGCGGTGGCCGCGCCTGACCGCCTCAACCTTGCTCAGCTGCTTCATTTCGTCTCCTCTGAGCAATCCTTTAATTTACACCTGAACTAGATTGGAACTAATATCCCAGGGGTAAGTTCGCCATTAAAAGGGGAGAGTGGTGGTATAAACTAAAGTTGCAAGGGGATGTAAACAAGAACGCTATGACAGATAGTTGGGTGACCGTTAGGACAGATGTTTTCAGAACACAGATAAATTCAAGGAAATAAAAACATTGTGCCTGCAGGGACACATGTTCTGAGCTGCCTTCAGTTCAATGCAGGAAGTTTTGTACGAGAGACCAATGAGCTCAGGATAGGGGTCAACGGCTGGAATTGTGATATTGTAGACATTAGTGAGACGCCGTTGCAGGGCGGGCAGGAGCGTCAGCTCAACGTTCCCGGTTTCGGGTGCATTATTCGTGATGAAGCGGGAAGTATTCCAAGTTGAGGGGCGGATTTGCTGGTCACATGAAGTTCATTGACAAACTCAGGGAGAGAGGTGTTCATGTTCCTCTTTGACAGGGATGTTAACGTGCAGGGAATGCAGGGGGATGGTTGTTGTGCAGTGAGTAGAGATTTAGGCCAGTTGGTATATCACAACATTGTGGGCCGAAGGGTGTGTTCTGTTCGGTGATTTGCATTCACTGCTCTGAAAGAGTGGCAAAAAGACAGACTTAAACTCACTGAGTGGGCAGAGAAGGGCCGTGGGGTAGATCAAGGACTTTGGCGATAGATTGCGAAACACCGAGAACAACCACTTCCCAGGCAGCATAGGCAGTGAGCGAGACACACAGCTGTCACTGTGATACCTACACACCCCTCACCATGACATGGACACAACCCCGACCGGACGCTAAGCGACCCCATACCGTGACACCCACACGCATCTCGCCGTGAGACTCTGCGGAACATCGCTGGAACTCGAACTGGATGAGCTCGGGATCATTCGGGAAACTGAGGTAAGATAGTGAAGACATATAGAGAGGTATTTATACCCAAAGGTGTAGGGTACTGGAATCTGGGTGACAGACAGGAAGGTGAAAAGGAATAAACAGCCAGAAACAATGCAGAGACACCTTGAGGCCAACCCGCTCAATAACAGGTAGACCACTTCGGATTTTCTGGATGGGAGGAGAGAGGTGCAAATGATCAAGTGGGGAAAGTCTCACCAGTCAGGTCTCTGGCACTGACTATGGTTCTGTGGCTCTGCAGGGAATAAGTGGTGAAATTTGACGAGCTGTGTCGATAGGATTGTCTTTGTTCGGGGACCGGAAAAGCGGTACTGTGGACGATACCGAGATTCCTCGATGGTGTGCGGTCGTTATCGTCACCAGGATATCGGTAGGAAAAGGGAGCCGGTTCTCCAAACTTATTTATCTGCATGTGGGAGCAAAATTAGAAATATCATTCAGTTTAAAATGTAGCTGAAGAGTTCAGGTTGAAACGCACATAATATATATAAAATATAAAGATAGCAAACTTACATAAGTACAATCACGCATTATGTACACACACACACACACACACACACACACACACACACACACACAGACACACACACACACACACACACACACACACACACACACACACACACACACACACACTCACACACACACACACACACACACACACACACACACACACACACACACACACACACACACACACACACACACACACATTTATGCAGCTTGAAGCACACCGGGCATTTTGAATGCCATTGCAATCGACAATTATTCACAAAGCAGATTGCATTGTACCGAGCGAACACTGGGGGCAGCACAGACGCCTGCCTGGAGGACGCGCCACACCGCCCCCACCTGGCTCAGCTCCTTCATTTCCTCTCCCGTGAGCAACTCTCTGAATTTACACCTGAACTGGAATCGAACTAATATCCCAGCCGTCAGGTTTGCCATTAGAAGGGGTGAGGGCTGGTATAAACTAGAGTTGCAGGCACATGTAAATAAGAACGCCATTTCAGTTAGTTGAATGGATGTTGGGACAGATGTTGTGAGGACTTCTGAAAATGTCAAGAAGGAAAAAATCGAGCCTGTCGGGACTCATGTTCTGAGCTGCGTACGTTTCAATGCAGGAAGAATTGTTTGAAGGGCCGTTGCGCTCAGGTCAGGGGTCAACGCCTCTCAGCCTGACACAGCAGATAGTAGTGAGACGAGATTAATAATAGTTGGGTAATAATAATCAGAGTAATAGTTGGGCCGCTCAGCTATGAAGAGAGATGAGGCGCTGTTGTTGGGCAATATCGTGGTTTCACAATCCGGCCTTGCATTCGAATACAAACCGGGGCTTTTGAAACGAAGCGCAGATGGGCGATCCCGGGTTGAAGAGAAGGTCATTCTGACAAATCATTAAAACTCTCTGGCACTTAATACTGACACCATCTTTGTATAGATTTCCGTCCACGCATTAATCACACTACCCCCGTCTTTGGATATAATGCACTGCGCAGTTTTGGTGGCCTCGTTTAGCAAGGGCTGAAAAGAGTGCAGCCAATACTGACAAAGATGCTGCAAGGTCTCTAAAGGCTTAGGTAGAGAGAGAGGTCCGGCTGTATTTTGTTCCTTACATAGAGTGTTTTATTCCTAAAGGTCGGAGAAAGAAGGGTAACTTTACAGAGTGGTGTAAAACAAGGCGCAGAGTCACTTGTATCGCCATAAGTTTGTGGAACCGAACTAAGCGGAGGGTGGGGGGTATGTTGATGTCCAGAGGGCCAAGATGTAGTTAGATTCCAAGAGAAATTTTATCACACAGAAGGCGGTGTGTATATGGAACTACCTGGCAATGGAATGGGTGATACAGGATGGTTATCGATGTTTTAAAACCAATATTGATTGCGAAAGATTTAACAAGATGATGTCCAAATGTAGACAAATGGAAACAGCTCAGCTGGCCGTGTAGATCGGCAAGGAGATATTGGGCCGAAGGAGCTGTTCCTGTTGTTACGAAGGATGAACAGCTCTGATGGGCCGAATGGTGCAGAGTTGCCCATGTCTCCCCCCCCCCTCCCCCGGCCGGGAGAATCATAAACCGTTACTGTTGCTTTGCTGCTAATGAGAGAGAGATACATAAGGGAAAACATGCTGGAACTGGGACATCTGCTACAGATAAGAGAGAGATATAGCAGGGTAGTCAGACTTGTTGATTCACCATATTATGACTTCTGAAAGACTTATGGCTTCTGAGAGGGTTATTTATCTTAAACAATTCTATTCATTAAAATTCCTCAGTGTACAGCCGGAGTGGGCTGGTTTGATGGACACAGCCATTCAAAATTGATTGACATCTGAGACCCCGTGAGTAGGGATAAAAGTTAGGACTGGGAGTCACCTCTCAGATACACCAGGAGACACACTATTGAGCACTGATTGAGTGTTGGAACCCACGGAAAGGTGTGGGGCATCGGAGACCGAACAAAGAAATCGGTCAGTTTAAATCACACTGTTATAGCAGGACCGGTGGGGGCTTGTGAGTGTGTCCACTCATGCCAGAGTGACGAGTCTACCACAGAAGAACGGTCTAGCTGAAGGACAGAGGGGTCATACCTGAATGGCCACAACGAAACGACGGATCAATAACGTAAAGGAAGGTTTGCCTGCCTGCAGCTGTTACAGCTCTCTCTCTCTCTCTCTCTCTCTCTCTCTCTCTCTCTCTCTCTCTCTCTCTCACGATTACAACACAACAACCAACATCTACTTCAGCACGTATGAACTGAACTGAACTTTATATTTTCCCATGATAATTCATTATCCCCTAGACAACGATAGAGCTTGTTTATTATCGATTATTATTATTCCCACACGTTTAGGTTTATTATTGCTAACGTGTATTATCTATATATTTGCATTATTGATATTGATTTGCTTATTTTACTAATAAACACTTGAAAATAGTAACCACCAGACACCAACGGATTCTTCTATCTCTGCTGGTTAGACACCCAGTTTCGGGGTACTTAACACTGTGCTCTATCATTCTTGGACTCTGCTCAGAACTGCTGTAGGCCACAAACGTGTGGAGACCTTGTGAACTTTTGCGACCATTAATCGCTTTGTGCCGTGTTCAGGTGTTCACATAAACAAAGGTGTGTACTTAGTCCCAGTGACAAAGTTCATCCGAAATAAACCATGGTTGTTATTTCAGGCGGACAAGGTCGAATAACTACACAAAAAGCGGTTAGATCTTGTCTTCGGTCTTTGTTTCACCGCAGTTGACCTTGTGGCAATCACTATTCTCTGCCGAGGAAATTGCAACGACGGTCTGGAGAGGCAACTGGGTGTGTTACGGTAAACTCCTATTCCCTTTTTCGGTAACGTTTGAGGGATTTTATTAGGCAAACCGCCTGCTGAATCCGCTACTTCCTTTCTTCCTCATTTTGACCCTCAATGCTCTGACCGTCGGACAGATACTGGCGGCGAGCAGAGTTCGCAGGGGACTGAAGGGACGGGGAAATTGCGGTAAACAGCGAGATCCGGAGATGGAGAGTCGGAGAGTATCTTTCTCTGTTGGGCGACAACCACTCTGGTCTTCATCCTCATGCGGTACCTTTCCACCGACCTGGCAACGTCTATCCGGCTTTTTTCAGGCTCACAATTGAGGCTCTGTGACTCAGAATTTCAGCAGCTGCACAAATACATTTATTTACGGACCAGATTCAGACAGCAGATGAAAGTTCTTCTGCAATCCCCCCGCTAATTTAGTTTTGAAGCTTCTTAGATGTTTGTACCGCTCAGATGGAAGAGTCAAGTAATTCTCTAATTTTTGGAAATAAAGACACATCTGCGCTGCGAACATATTGAAAAGTTTAACTCCCTGAAAACGTTGCAGTTCTCAATCAATCCGTTTGCTCCCAGCAAGTCTGTCTTTCCTTTCCTTTAACTTAAAGACTACTTTACTCTGTTGTCGATTAAATTGTCTGCTTAATTCCCTTCTGTAAGATGTGTTTTACCTTCCACATTAAATCACCATAATATCCAGTACTGAAAACTCATCGATCCATTCTCGAAGATTGCATTTCATAAATCTTTGGAGTGAACTGTCCGTGTCTACTGATCCGGACATCAATTATCTTTCAGTGGTGTTTCATTGTTTACTGTTTCAGTTTGCCTTCTGTACCGGCTGCTGTTTGATCTATTGCCCTTATTTTGCCTGGCTATTAATTTCTAGCGTCAGCATATGTTGAAAATCACGGAACAAATGAGATATAACGTTGCCTTGGTCCAGTTTCACTCGAATTCTACAACACATCGGTACAGTTTCCCTACTGGCCGAACAGTATTTTCCACAGTAAATACAAGTGGATCTTGCTACAGCGGATTTACACACAGTTCTTTTAGAGTTAGGATGTCGAATAAGATGAACTCAAGCAAATTAAAATACCTTACGCTTTATACGTTAAACTTATTTTAAAATGCTTATCTTCAAAATTCTTACTCAAGTGCGAGTTATTAATATCCCAGTCATTCAATCTATATTCCAATATTAAGCAATCCGGGATTCCTTTCTTTTTTTACCCCAGGGCTGTTTTGCTTTAATGACATTGAACTGTGACCTGGTTTGTCATGTCGTGTGTCGCAAGGAGTTGGATCGTAATGTATGACGATAATTTAATAGCTCTGGGTCTGTGCTTGCTGGAGTTTGGAAGAATTGGGGAAGAACACATTGAAACCTATCGGACAGTGGGAAGTCCAGGTTAAGAATATGGGGAGACAATATTTCCTATTGTGACTGAGGCTAGGACCAAGGTGCTGAATCTCAGTATTGAGAACATCCAATTAAAACACAGAGGACGAAGTTATTTCTTTAACCAGAGAGCGGTGAATCTGTGGAATGCATTGGTGTAGGCAGCTATGCAGGCTAATACATCTGAAAAGTTGAATCTATTGGAATCTGCTGCGTCTCCCGCTGCGCATTTTAAAATTCTGCTTCCAAGGTACGCGGGGACTCGTTCTATTATGGCGCTGCATCATGGGAAAATTAGGCTAAAGGCCATCTAGTGAAACATGCTCATTGGAAACTAAACAGTTTGGGCAAAAGATCCTCGAGTGGAAATATAGACCCCTACAACAATTTTATACAATTTTGTAATTTTATTTCATTTTGTAATTAGGGAGACTCAGTGAGGAGCAATATATAGAAACACATTCCATCAGACTGTTTTCCGAGATCAAAACTGACAAGTAAAGCTGGACAATGTGTGAGAATCATAATTACCAATGGAATTCTGAGCTGACAGGCGGCATTGAAAACAGTTAAATTGAACTCAATCCAGGTGTTCCGGAGTTGTTCGCTGTCGAGCACTTACGTTTCCCGTTCCTTGCTCTCCAGTGACGTTGTTCAGCCTCTCAGTGAATTCTCTCCAGTTACGGGGGAGTTATCGCTAACACGCTCTGCAATGATCTCAAATCCCAATGGGAAACGAACTGAATAATCTGCTTGTATACAGCAGGCAGTGAAAGTCGTCACGTTGACTTTGGCCTGGAACAGGTTACACGGCTGTTCTTTCCTAGTGAACCAAATGAAATGAACAACTACTTGTCCTTATGTAACTAACTTTCTAAGAAAGTGGGCGGATTGTTTTGTTGTATTCATTTGTTTAATTGAATTCAAATTTCCCGAAACTTTGTTCGGTTATTAGAAACGGGGATTGTGCCGGAGGATTGGCGTATTGCTCATGTGCATCCATTGTTTAAAAAGGGTTCTAGAAGGAAGCCTAGCAATTATAGACCTGCCAGATTGACATCAGTGGTGGGTAAATTAATGAAAAGTATTCTTAGGGATAGTATTTATAATTATCTGGATAGACGGGATCTGATTCGAAGTAGCCAGCATGGATTTGTGCGTGGAAGGTCATGTTTGACAAACCTTATTGAATTTTTTGAAGAAGTTATGAGGAATGTTGACGAGGGTAAGGCAGTGGATGTAGTCTATATGGACTTCAGCAAAGCCTTTGACAAAGTTCCACATGGAAGGTTAGTTAAGAAGGTTCAGTCGTTAGGTATTAATGCTGGAGTAATAAAATGGATTCAACAGTGGCTAGATGGGAGATGCCAGAGAGTAGTGGTGGATAATTGTTTATCGGGATGGAGGCCGGTGACTAGCGGGGTGCCTCAGGGATCTGTTTTGGGCCCAATGTTGTTTGTAATATACATAAATGATCTGGATGATGGGGTGGTAAATTGGATTAGTAAGAATGCCGATGAAACTAAGGTAGGAGGTGTTGTGGATAATGAGGTGGATTTTCAAAGCTTGCAGGGAGATTTATGCCGGTAAGAAGAATGGGCTGAGCGTTGGCAGATGGAGTTTAATGCTGAGAAGTGTGAGGTTCTACATTTTGGCAGGAATAATCCAAATAGAATATACAGAGTAAATGGTAGGGCATTGAGGAATGCAGAGGAACAGAGAGATCTAGGAATAACTGTGCATAGTTCCCTGAAAGTGGAGTCTCATGTAGATAGGGTGGTGAAGAGGGCTTTTGGAACGCTGGCCTTTATAAATAAAAGCATTGAGTACAGAAGTTGGGATGTAATGCTAAAGTTGTACAAGGCATTGGTAAGGCCAAATTTGGAATATTGTGTGCAGTTCTGGTCACCGAATTGTAGGAAAGATATCAATAAATTAGAGAGAGTGCAGAGACGATTTGCTAGGATGTTACCTGGGTTTCAGCAATTAAGTTACAGAGAAAGGTTGAACAAGTTAGGTCTCTATTCATTGGAGCGTAGAAGGTTGAGGGGGGATTTGATCGAGGTATTTAAAATTTTGAGAGGGATAGATAGAGTTGACGTGAACAGGCGGTTTCCATTGACAGTGGGGGAGATTCAAACTAGAGGACATGATTTGAGAGTTAGGGGGCAGAAGTTTAAGGGATACACGAGGGGTATTTCTTTACTCAAAGAGTGATAGCTGTGTGGAATGAGTTTCCTGTAGAAGTAGTAGAGGCCAGTTCAGTTGTGTCATTTAAGGTAAAATTGGATAGGTATATGGACAGAAAGGAGTGGAGGGTTAGGGCTGAGTGCGGGTAGGTGGGACGAGGTGAGATTAAGGGTTCGGCACCGACTAGGAGGGCCAAGATGGCCTTTTTCCGTGCTGTGATTGTTATATGGTTATATATGGTTGTGAACTCATTCCCCAATATTCAACGATGCAAGCTGAATGTTGGAAAATGTCATAGGAATGTCAACAGTGGCATGTAAAAGTTTGGGCACCCCTAGTCAAAATTTCTGTTACTGAGAATGGCTAAGTAACCAGGAGATGACCTGATCTCCAAAAGTCTTAAAGTTAAAGATAAAACATTTTTTCAACATTTTAAGCGATAGTAGTGTATTATTTTTATTTTCTACATTTTTAGAGTGTAAATAAGGAAAGGAACACCATGCAGAGGTTTGCGCACTCCAAGAGATTTGAGCTCTCAGATAACTTTTACCAAAGGCTCAGACCTTAATTAGCTTGTTAGGCTAGGGCTTGTTCAAAGCAATCGTTAGGAACGGCCAGGTAATACAAATTTCAAAGTTGAATGAATACCCTGACTTGTCAAACCTTGTCCCAACAATCATCAGCCATGGGCTCCTCTACACAGCCGCCTAGCACTCTGAAAATTAAAGTAAATAATGCCCCCAAAGCAGTTGAAGGCTATAAGAAGACAGCAAAGCGTTTTCAGGTAGCCGTTTCTTGAGTTCGTAATGTAATTAAGAAATGGTAGTTAACAACAATGGCGAAGGTCAAGTTGAGGTCTAGAAGACCAAGAAAACTTTCCGACAGAACGGCTCGTAGGATTTCTAAAAATGCAAATCAATCCCTTCAGGAAGATTTAGCAGACTGTGGAGCGTTGGCGAACTGTTCTACTGTGCGGCAGCAACACCTGCACAGGTATGACCTTCATGAAAGAGTCATCAGAAGAAAACTTTTAGTGCGTCCAAAAAATTCAGAGTCGGAAGTTTGCGAAGCAGCATCTAAACAAGTCTGATGCATTTTGGCAAGTCCTGTGGACTGCAGAAGTTAAAATATAAGTTTTTGGCCGCAATGAGAAAAGGTATATTTGGAGAAAAACGGGTACAGAATTTCATGAAAAGAACACCTCTCCAACTGTTAAGCACCGGGGTGGATCGATCATGCTTTGGGCTTGTGTTGCAGCCAGTGGCACGGTGAACGCTTTCCTGGTAGAGGGAAGAATGAATTCAATTTAATCCCAGCAAATTCTGGAAATAAATATCACACTGCCAGTAAAAAAAAAACAAAAAAGCTGAAGTTGAGACGAAGATGGCTTCTACAACAGGATAATGATCCGAAGCACACGTCAAAATCCTATCGTCGAAAATTTGTGCATATACCTCAAAAAAACAGTGCATGCAAGACGACCCGAGAATCTTACAGAACTAGAAGCCTTTTGAAAGGAAAAACAGGCGAAATCCCCCAAACAAGAATTGAAAGACATTTAGCTGGCGACAGAAAGAGTTTGCAAGTTGAGATACTTGCCAAAGGGCGTGGTACTAAGTACTGACCATGCAGGATGCACAAATTTTGCTTTGGGCCTTTTCCGTTTTTTGTTATTTTGAAACCCGTCAAAGTTGGAAACAAAAATAAATAATAATCTTGCTTAAAAAAATAAAGAAATATCACATATTTAACTATACACCTTTTGAAAATCAGGTCATCTTTTACTCGCTTAGCTATTCACAATCAACAGAAATTTAAACCAGAGATACTCAAACTTTTGCATACCAATGAGGTTTTCTTGTGAGGCACACCTGAGAACATCTATTGAAACGTAACTCTAAACAGGATTAATGAACAACAAACTGTGCAAATAAATATATAAACAGATAGCAGTGTGTGAGGATCTCAGTAAATGTATGGAAAGTTAAATGCGCCTACTCTAGCAACTTTATGTTGCTTGCTACAGTCTATCTGCGAGTGTGTTCCTCTGAATCCCGAGGACTGATACGTGATTTGTAATAGGGCCCCATTATAGTGGCCATCTCCACTTTCATCCCCAGTTCCACCGTTAGCGCCTCACTAGACGAATTTTCCAATCTGTGCTGACTGAGCAGTGAGATGACATTTTCCGTGACTAACAACACCGCCCCTCCCACGTTTCTCCCTCCCGCTCTGTCACGTCCAAAGAAAGGGAATATTAAGTTGCCAGAACTTTCTGCCCCTCCTGCAAGCAACTCTCACTAATCACTGCGTTATTATATTTTAATTCCAGGTGCCTTTAACTCATCTGCCTTTCCTACGACATTTCCGGCATTGGAACATGCGCTGCTATGCACATTTGCCTCACAGACCAAGCCTATGTCTCCGCAGCCACAGATGAAACGGATAAGACAGGCCAAAGGGGCTCTGGTAAAGCTCTTTACGCCCATTCCCTGCACAGTTGATGGAGCGCTGATGACTTCCAACCATACGGCCAACCCCAAATGGACGATGGAGATCAGAGATATCGATGGCCTACTCGCCACTTTCGAGCTTGTGAACAATTAAGGGAGAAAGAACATTAGTCGCACATGTTCAAATATTTGATTTATGCTTGAGGTCTCAGCATCATCTGCCTCCACAGTCCATTTTTAAATATTTTCTGACAGTCGGATTACCATCCCTTGCACTCTCGTTTAACTTTGTCACTCTGTCCCCTGCAAAGCAGCTCTCCCCAGCAGGATATTTGTCCCCCTCTAGTTCAGTTGCAATCCGTCTCCTAGGTACAGGGCTCACCTTCCCTCGAAGAGACCAAGCCGCTTACACCAGTTTCTTATTCCCGTGTTAAATTGTATATTCTTCGTATTGCATGTCCCTACTATCATGTGGTAGCAATCCTGAGATCACAACCCTGGACGGCCTGTTCTTCAAAGGTAGTCCCTAACTCTCTGAAACAATGGTGCAGAGCTTCGTCACACTTCATATCTACGTCACTCGTAGCCAAATGTACCACAGCCCGTGACTGTTCACCCTTCAGCTTAAAATTCAGAGGACTCGATCCGGAATACCCCGCAATCTGTCATCTTGGAGTTGAGAAGACATCCGGGATTCTCTCTCTCATTCACAGATCTTCCTTTCAGGGATCATTTACAAAACAGATATCATATCAATGAAGAGGAGGATTAGTAGACTGGGCACATAGAAGATACGACAGCATGGCTTAACATTATCGTTTATTCGGGAAATACATTTAATTGCTGAATGCTGTTTTCGATATTAAAGTTAAACATTGTTCATTTCAATATTCTGTTTGCAACCGCTACAGTTCCGGTAATCCATTACATTCCATATTTAAGTTTAAAATAAACAAGTATTGAGATGGAGATGGTAAAAATCATTATATGCGGGAAATTTAATAAGTGAGTAGTTGGGAATTCGTCTGGAGCCAGCGAGATGAAAGGCGTCCTTTCCCTCCACTGGCCTGCTGGCTGCTACTGCGATACATGTCGTACCTGCTTGGCAGCCTGATCAAGGTCACGTGAAGCCACGGCAGCGGCTGTTGGACAATTGCATGAGCAGCTGTGTCTCACAAGTCCTAGTTATGTGACTGATGATGCTAGGCAAGCAATCTCTGAAGGTTATTTATCATGGCCGCGTTACCCAAATTTCAAAGACACTGCCCACAATAAAGCAATCATCATCATCACGGATTTCATCACAATGATTGGCGTCAGAGCCAGCAGATGTCACTGACCAAAACCATAAGAAATCAGAGCAGAATTGGACCATTCGGCCCAAGGACTCAGCTCCGCCATTCCACCATTCCATCATTTATTGTTCCCTTCACGTCCATTCTCCTGCCTTTACTCCGTAACCTTTAACTCGTTAATAATCAGGAAAAAATGTTATTTTTTTGTTTCATATACCGAATGGCATGGCATCAACAGCTGTCTGAGGGATTGAAGTCCAAAGATTCACCACCTCCTGGCTGCAGAATTATCTCCTCGTCTTTCTTCTATAGAAACGTCCTTGTATTCTGAGACCGTGCAGTCTGTTCCCAAACCCCACAATGTGTGAATTATTCCCCACGCATCCACTCTTTCCGGTCTTCCAATAGTCTATAATCTCAATTAAATCCATTTGCAATCTCCTGAACTCCCGCAAGTGCGGGCCCAGAGTCATTAAACGCTCATTATACGTTAACCCTTTCAATTCGGCATCACTTTTGTGTCAGTCATCTCGGCCATCGCCAATGCGATCGCATCCATTCTCAGATAAATTGCCGACACCAGTCACAGTATTCCGAGTGTTCTCTGACTAAATACTTATGAAGCCTCAGTATTGCATCCTTCCTTTAATATTTTAGTTCACACAGAATGAGTGCAAATGTTTCATAGCGCCTGTCTTTATGCCAGTGGGCAGCAGCTTGTGAAATGTTGAACGTGTCTATCTGTGGTCTGGCGCGCACACAGACTGAGCAGTCTGACGTAACCAGCAGCCTTACGGGGATTGGCTGTCCGCAGAGTCCTCATATTTGCCGTTGCTGCAGACATTGTCTGGTCACCTGGAGGTGTTATGTTGACGGGGTCATAGGTCAACCGCTGGTGTCACGTGTGCCCACAGAACCGATAAATGGATAAAAAATCACAAACATTCTATCGATGGCGAAACATGTTTTGTTTGAGTTTGACGTCCTCTGCTGACACCCTGCTGGATTCACATTATTGCCGATTCCTTTTGCACTCCTATAGCTGCCCGCCCGTTCCCTGTAAACTTACACACTGTGAATTCACTGCGATTGAGGAGTGCTGGCAGAATGATCCGTGCAGCCTTACACACAATTACCCTGATCAAACGATCCTGCTCAACCAACAGCGCGAACTGAAGATCATCGACCGGACTTCAGGTGTGCAAAGGATTCAGCTGTCCAACACGTACAAGGAGACTTGTTATGGCTCCTGAGTGTCGGTAACGGAGGTGGCCCGTGCCTAAAGCTGCAGACTCTGCTGGCACAGTTACATTATTGATCATAGAATGCAAGAGGATAGGAAACTGAAACACCCGGCCACTCAGCCGCCTGAGTTTGCTAAACAATCATTACTAAATCAGGTCTCTGATTTAATGGCAGACTGGGTTTAATCTGACTGTAGGAACAATGAAAGTCTGTTTGCTCATTTTGCATGCGCTGGAGTTGTACGGCATGAAATCAGACCATGCCGTCCATGATGACCGCGGTGCCTTCAAAGCTCGATCTATTTGTCAGCGTTCGGTGCCTAACCTTCCCAAATAATGCATCCCTTGAACTGCTTTTAAATGATGTTATTGTACCTGTTATTGTAAGTGATGGCATTGTAAACGTTATTAACATTTAAGAAAAACCTGGACGTGGATGAGAGGTGTATGGAGGGATATGGGCCACGGGCATGTCACTGGGACTGGTCAGAAAAATGGTTCGGGACAGCCAGGAAGGGCCAACAGGCCTGTTTCCGTGCTGTAATGTTCTATGGGTCTGTGACACTTGGCTACACCCTTTCTGACTGTTCTTTGCCGACAAATGCCATTTTTAATCGAATTTTACACATCGACGGGAATAAAAGAAGACTGAGTGTATTCACCCTGGCAATACCAGAGACACATCCATAAGCTGACACGTCATTCTGCTCAGCTCCAACGAACAATGTTCTTGCTGTCCAGCTTCTCTCAGATCGGATTTCCCTGTGTGCTATTAAGGTGTTGATGAATGCCTCCTGTGCTATTCTGGAGTAATACAATTTGCTCTATAACTGGCCGTCTAAAACTGATCAGCTTATTTCAAGTGCAGCCTTACTTGACGTTGCACTACCGCTTTCAGGGAACTATAGACTTCCACTCTGTTCTACAGCAAACCTCAGAGCCAAGTCGTTTGTAGTGGATATTCTACCTTGATTGACTTTCCTAAATGCAGTATCTCAAATTAAGCCTACACAATCAGCTGAACAAAATTCCATTGAAAATCTCGATAATACTCCACTATTTCCACTACCGTCCACTATTTCGGCTATACTGGTATCATCTGTAAGGTGCAAGACTATGTCTTGTATATTGTCTTCCAGTATGTTGATTTAGAAGACAGAAAACAATAGTTCCGATGCAAATATTTGAGGCATCATTAGTCAGGCCCACTTAGTCCGAGAAATATCCTTCCTCTATGTCCTCTGCATTTTACCATGAAGCTATAATGAAGATATAATTATTTATCCATTTAGACAATTCTCCCTAGATTAGCATGCCAGCTAACTATTCAGACCTCCCTGCTACCAGATGAATCAAACGCACCTACTGCCATGCCCTCGTCGAGCAGTAGGAATATTCATTGTGAGCACTGGTGAATTCTAACGCGGCAGCAACTTGCCTGTGTGGACTCTGTGTGAGCATCCTGTGCTCCCTACGACCCGAGCTCTGCCCCTTCAACACCATGGCGGTTGCAGGATTTTCCTGCAGACTTGTGGTGGTCAAGGCACGCACATGATCTGTGTCCATGAGCGTCATAGGGTACCGTAAACACATCATTGTCTTTCTGATGGACTCACCCAACATCCTTCTCACATTTGGTTACCCCTTCCTCTCCACCTACGACCCTCACATCGCCTGGTCATCGGCCTCTCTGCTAACACACAAACAAACAACTGAGTGTGTTCCGGAATTCGGCAAATGCCGAACTATAACGGGTTAGCTACATCCCACTTTGATCAGTGATTTGCACTGATGCTACCTTTTCGTCATCGCACAGCCCAACTGAAACAACTAAAAACATGTGCATTCATTCACAGCATTCAGCACATTTTCTTCACTAGTTAAGTATATGTACACAGGGTATTTTAACATAAATGATCTCCATTTCATACCTGGCATTAGACTTCAGAGTATCATATAGTTGTAAAGCTGTAAGTGCTGTAGGGTCGGCAATCATATGTTTTCCGGCGGTTTCCATTATAGACAATAGGTGCAGAAGTAGACTATTCGGCCCCTCGAGCCTGCACCCAGTGGAGATCTCTCACTGAAGGTCCAGACGGACCATCCTCAAACGCTTGAAGTTTGGCTCAGTTTCCTGTTCTTGCATTTACCTCCGATAGCAATCATGATTATTTTGCAGGTTTCGGTGTTTGATGCTACACAGGATTTTCCAGAACTTCAGTTGACTGAACGAGATGATCACCCTGAAACCAATAAATATTTCTCGATATCTATACCTCACCCTCTGGAGAAATTCCAACCACAACTTCATCCCTCGTCAGAGCTGAGAACAGAATCTTCATGTCGTCAGCGAACACAACACGAGCATCTCGTCCTCCGGAAATTCATCCGTCTCGAACGGGAGCTCAGGAAGTTTCTCATTCCCTACCCCACCCCCCAGTCTCTTTCGGCAGCTATCACTGCCGTGTACACTATCCCTCCCTACTGACATCCTTTCTGGCAGTGTTCCCTGCAGGTGTTACATGTGGCTTACCTGCATCTATACCTTCTCCCTCAACAATCACCTTTCACGGCAATCTGTCCTTGCAGACCCGGCAGTTAACTAGGAATCTCTTGGAGTGGTGGCCCTCAGACTGGTGACGCCCAATGCACATCCGGTTCAGCATTGCGAAACACCATCATTTCGCAGACACCCTCTAAAGTCCATGCCTTTTGAATCAGCGAATGTATGTACAAACAATTTCCAACACTCCTAGACAAATGGATTTGTGGCCAGTCGATAAGAATGAAGCCCAGTGAATCTCGGGTTAATTGAGAAATTTAATTTCGAACTGCGTTGCGACAGGGCGCAGAAATTCGCGGTGGAGACTTGCTCTGTGACTCGCCTGGTAAAATATCCTGCTTTCTGCCCGCACATGGCATGCCACAAGAATACGATGGAATGTGCACCGCTGACCTTAAAACAAATCCTCAGCAAGTCAGTAGCAGTTTTGATGCTATCCGGAACAGGAAACCTGCTTCATGCTGTTTCATTCGGCGAGCGCAGAGACCGTCCAGGCAGTAGCTCCGGCGTCTGGGGCAACGGCCAGATGGAAGGGAAACCCCGCCACCTCACAGTTCCCGTGCGAGTTAGAACTTGTTTTGCCGAGATATATATCTCCGACCGTCACTGTCGTTCTCTACCTCATTCCATTCGCTACTTGAAAGACTGCAATCATCGCCACCGGAGGAGTAATTGCATACAGATAATAATTGATTCCTTGGTAACAACGCAAATGAACAACGCAGAAATGAACAAAACCACATTAATGATCTGGATGATGGGGTGCTAAATCGGATTAGTAAGTATGCAAATGACACTAAGGTAGGTGGCGTTGTGGATAATGAAGTAGATTTTCAAAGCTTGCGGAGAGATTTAGACCTGTCAGAAGAGCGGGCTGAAAGATGGCAGATGGACTTTAATGCTGATAAGAGTGAGGTGCTACATTCTGGTAGGATTAATCTGAATAGGACATACATGGTAAATGGTAGGGCACTGAGGAATTCAGTAGAACAAAGTGATCTGGGAATAACAGTGCATAGTTCCCTGAAGGTGGAATCTCATGTGGATAGGGTGGTGAAGAAAGTTTGTGGTATGCTGGCCTTTATAAATCAGTACATTGTGTATAGGAGTTGGAATGTAATGTTAAAATTGTACAAGGCATTGGTGAGGCCAAATTTGTAGTGTTGTGTACAGTTCTGGTTACCGAATTTTAGGAAAGATGTCAACAAAATAGAGAGAGTACAGAGGAGATTTACTAGAATGTTACCTGGGTTTCAGCACCTAAGTTAGAGAGAAAGCTTGAACAAGTTAGGTCTTTATTCTTTGGAGCGCAGAAGGTTTAGGGGGGACTTGATAGAAGTATTTATCAGGGGGATAGATAGAGTTGACGTGGATAGGCAGGTTCGAGTTTGTCATTTAAAAAAAATGGATAGGTATATGGACAGGATAGGAATGGAGGGTTATGGGCTGAGTGCAGTTCGGTGGGACAAGGTGAGAGTAAGCGTTCGGCATGGACTAGAAGGGCCCAGGTGACCTGTTCCCGTGCTGGTTATATGGTTATATGAATACTGATGTATTAATCAGCTAATCGGATGTATTGAATAACGGAGCTGTTGGCAATAAAAATGACGGTATAGGAATTGAAATTATCTGCTGTCGCAACAAAGGACAGATGTTTACGAATTGGGAATAGAATAAAACTATTCTCAAGACGGATGCAGTGAGCCTTGCAAATAGGATTTAAAGTGTAAGAAGGTAAAGCCTGTTATCACGCTGAGATATTCCCAGACAAGCCGAGGGCCACGCAGAGAAACAAGCTCCACAATGGATATCGAATAGTAAGCCGAGGGCCGCACGTCGATCCCAGTTCCACGAGGGAGACTGGCGTCAGACTTTCTCGAGACAACCAAGGGCTGCACATCGGTACGAATTCTACGACAGGCAAAGAGGGGGTACTGCAAGAGCAGTAGGAAGTGCGATTGAAATTTGAGTTTGAACGCATACGCAGTTTTGCACAAACTTAGAGTAGTGAGGAAGTGGAAATTGAGAAGAGTGGAGATATTCATGTAGTCATTGATTATCACTAGAGAGAAATAGGGCCTTCTGCCCAACTAGATCCCCACCCTGTCCTGTTTCCGCACTCTCCGTCCTGCTCTCATACATGTGCCTGACAAATTTCACAGAAATGATACAGTTACCAGTTTCGCTGGCAATTTCTTCCACATTTGTTCGACCCACTGAGTTGAATAAGCGTCAGCACATACCCCTTTTGTGTAATTCACCTTTCACCTCAAGCCTATGAACTCTGAGGGGTGTCTCCCAGACCTCACTTTTATCCCTATTCACGGGGTCTCAGGTGTCAATCAGTTTTGAATGGCTTAGCCCAACAAACCAGCCCACTCCGGCTGTCCACTGAAGAATTTTAATGAACAGAATAGTACCAAGTAAACAGCCCTCTCCGGAGCCGTGAGTCTTACAGGAGTCATAATATGGTCTCTCTCCCCCGGTGTTATCTCACCCTTGTCTGAAGCAAATGTTCCAGTCCCAGTATGTTTTGTTCCATCTCTTTCTCTCTCATTAACAGCCTGGCAACAGTAACGGTTTGTAAGTCTCCCAGGGGAGGGGGACATGGGCAACCTTGCACCATTCTACCTATCACAGCTGTTCATTCTTCGTAACACCCCCATCCTTCTGGGAATTTTCAACAAAGGGGAAAATTAGCGAGTACAGCGTTTTACAGGATTACAGAGTTTAGCAAAAAAATACAGAATGTTTAACTACAAAATAATACAGATATACCTTCAGCTTAGCATCTAGATAAACTGTCAGCGATTATATTGTCACTTCCTTTAATATCTTGTATCATAATAAATTCCTGTAGCATCAGACTCCAATTTAATAACCGCCTATGTTTTCTTTGTTAGCCAACAAATACCAAGGGTTGTGATCTTAGCTTAAGTGTGGTGTATTACAAAATGTGAACTAATACATGTGTGGTTATACTGCAGTACATTACAAAAGTTTATGCAAATACTAACCTCTATTTTACTTCTAAACTTAACATTCAATCTTCCATGTTGTTGTCTTTATTATTTACATGCTTTGTCGAATTCACTCAAAACCAGATCCTGTTATTTAAAGTGGCATTCTGTCAACCTTTGCCTCTTTTCCACTTAACTCTCACGTGGTTAGCTTGCTCACCAGTGTGGAATAGGCTTTCACATACTCCTTTCGTAGGAGTTATTTTATCACCAATGTTTTCCAAACTCAGTCTATTTCCTGAACTCCCACACAATTCTTTATTTTTAAGCAAGTCATTAATTTTATCTTCAGGACCCTGCATTCTATTAGTTTTCAGTTTAACATCTGCAAGTAATCCCTCTGTGTCAAAATAACACTTTTGATTCTGTCCCTCCAAATCACGTCCTTGAGTAACATCAGCGAGTTGTTTACCTTTAAATTCCAAAACAAACTGGAATTGATTCACATGCACCTTGTTAACAAGCCATTGTTCATTCAGCCTGGTTACTGCTTCTAAAACCAATCCAGACTTTAAATTTTTTTTATTCAATTTAGGAACAACACTTTTCCCTTCTCCTTCAATAATATTCACATTACCACCTTTCATCTCCTCACTAACTTTTAATATACCTTTTAACACAAACAACTGAGAATTCTCACTTTCCACTGGTACCAAGGTTAACGCTTTCTTCACTGAACCAAGTCCATCTGCCCCAAAAGGACTGCATTCCTTTTGAACTAAATCAGATACCTCAGACTCTTACTGAGTTTCAATCCTGAACACATTCAAACGGGACATCTACTTCTTCCAGGCTTTCCATACCAGTCCCTTTTTCAAATTCTAAGTACCCCTGATCCTCCCAGTTACTCTCTGGGCAACTCCCATCCGGAGTAATCGCAACTCTGCGGGTTAAAACAACTTCATCTACTAACCCAGCAGGCTCCTTCAAGGTAGCGGCATCCTTTTCATGTGGGAGACTCACAAACGAAGTAAACAATACGGCACCAAGCCAACCGAAGCCAAAATCTCAAGCAGCCGGACTGGAGACGGGACTCTTACGATTGAGCACTGAGTGTTCTGCGACAATGCTTTAACTACAGACTGTCCATAAGGAATTGTGACATTGCACAATTATATCTCTGAATCTTTAGAAGAAAATTGACAGTTAACTATACTCTGGGAAATGGACGTGCGGAAACATGACACCTTCTTTGTGTTTGCGTGAACGCGTTGGGCCACAATAGACCCTCTGAGTTGCTGACACACAGTAACCTAGGAACTTCAATTAAACCCATACGACTCAGGAGGAGAATTAGGACATCGAGTCTACTGGTCGTTTCATAACTGATCCATAGTCCGCTTGGTTCCAAACTCACGACTTCGTTCCTTCAATAATGTAGAATTTTTCAAACTATCTCTTAAATATACAGAATGGCAGGTAGTCCACGCCTGCCTGCGGCGTTGGATTCGGCGGATTCAGCACGCTCTGGCGAAGGAAGTTTCTCATTATCCCCTTTTTAAAAGATATCTCTATATTCTCAAGCTGTTTCGTCTGATCCTAGATCCATTCACTTCATACCAACTCTGTCATGATCTTTCACAATCTGAAATTTTTCAATATGCACCCTTCATTATTCATTATTCCGAATTCCCGGGAGTAGAGGCCCACAACATCAAACGTTCTTCATACGACAGGCAATTTATTTCGGGAACCTCCTTTGAAACCTTTCCAATATAACCACATGCTTTGTTCGATAAGGGATATCAACGTGCTCACAATTCTCCAAATGTGGCCTCACAGTTCCTTATTTAGCCTTAGAATTATTGGCATTCTTGCTTGGAAGCTGAGGTGTGATGAGGTGGTTATACTGGGAGGAGGTTAGACACAATGTGCAGTTCACAGGAGACTGGGGGACAGTCAGAAGGACTAAGTTTAACAGACAGGCCCAGGTTAGAGTGCCCCCTGTAGCCCACCCCTTCAATAGCAGGTCTACCGCTTTGTATACTTTTGGGTGGGGGACGGGTCAAAAGACCAAGTAGAGGGAAGTATCTCAGGTCAGGTCTCTGGCACTGATTTTGTCTCTGTAGTTCAGAAGGGAAGGGGGAGGGCGAGATGAGGCGAGCTGTGGGATAGGGGATTATTCGTTAGGGAATTAGAAAAGGGGTTCTGCGTGCGACAGTGGGATTAGTGGATGGTATTTCGCCTCCCGAGTGTCACGGACACTACCACTCTGAGCGGGTCCTCAGCAATCTTAATTGGCAGGGTGAGCAGTCGAAGTTCGATACGCGCTGGTGTGGCCAGAAATAGGAAGGTAACACTGCTTAACACGTGGCTCAGGTGTCCTGGGATGAGTGAGGGCCCCTGATAGCTGGATCATTGGTTCTCTTCGAAGGAAGGTACAATAGATCTTATATGCATAAGGCTTAAAATAAGCCACATCGCAGCTTGAGTCCCGGGGTCCACAGAATGCAACCGGAATCTGGATTCGACACCGACAGAAGTTGTCTTCTGCAGAGTGAACAATAGGGGGCGGCACATACACCTGCCTGGAGGCCATGCTACACAGTCCCTTCCTTTACACTGCCAAGAGCAAATCTCACCGTTTACATCTGGACTGGACTGGAACTGATATTCCAACGGGAATTTCTGTCAATAAAGATGAGGAGGAGTGGGGATAGAACCAGCGATGCAGGGGTATGAAAAACAGAATGTCAAAACCGATTTTGGAGTGGTTGTTGGAGCAGATGTTGTTGAGACCACAGACAATGTGAGGAAGCAAACAGTTGAGCCGGCTGGGACTCATGTTCTGAGCTGCCTCCGTTTCAATGCGAGAAGTATTGTACGAAAGACCGACGGGGTCTGTCAGGGAAGGGGTCATCCGCTGGCATTATGATATTGTAGACATTAGTGAGACGCCGTTGCCGGGCGGGCAGGAGCGTCAGTTCAACATTCCCGGTTTCGGTTGTATTAGTCGTGATGAAGCGGGAAGTATTCAAAATTGAGTGGTGGCTTTACCAGTCCCGTGAGATTCATTGACAAGCACGGAGAGAGGAGTTCATGTGCCTCTTTAACAGGGACGTTATTATGCAGGGAGTTGATTGCTGTGCAGTCAGAAGTGATTCAACTCAAGTGGTATATCACAACATTGTGGGCCGAATTGTATGTTCTGTTCCGTGAATTACGTTCACTGCTCTGCAGTAGGGATAAAAAAGGACTTTAAACTCATCGAGTGGACAGACAAGGAGGTGGGTTAGATCGAGGACTTTGACGATAGATTGCAAAACACAGAGAACATCCACTTCACAGACAACATAGGCAATGAGCGAGCCACACAGCTCTCACTGTGACACCTACACACCGCTCACCATGACATGGACTCTAAACGACCCCATAGTATGACACCCACACACATCTCGCTGTGACACTCTACGTAAAGCGTTGGAACTGGAACCGGATGAACTCAGGATCATTCGAGAAGCTGAGGGGGTTATATGGAAGACATATAAAGAGGTATTTACAACTACGGTGACGGGTACAGGAAACTGGGTGAGAGACAGGAAGGGGAAAGAGGTTAAACAGCCAGAGCCAATGCAGAGCCCCCCTTGTGGCTAATCCGCAGAATAACAGCTAGACCACTTTCGATACTTCTGGATGGGAGGAGAGAGGTGAAAAATGACCACTCAGGGAAAAGTCTCACCGGTCAGGTCTCTGGCACTGACTATGGCTCTGTGGCTCAAAAGGGAATAAGTTGTGAAATCTGGCGAGCTCTATCGATAGGGTTGCCTTTGTTAGGGGAGCAGAAAAGAGGTATTGTGGACGAGAACGAGATTAGAGCATGGATTGTTACCTGGAAATATCATGTTTTGGCTATTAGTGAAACATATTTGAAAGAGGGGTGTGATTGGCAACTAAATACTCCCGGATTTTGTTGCTTCATGAGTGATAGAATCGGAGGGTGAAGAGTAGGAGATGTTGCATTGCTTGCCCGAGAAAATATTACAGCGGTGCTTTGGCAGGACAGATTAGAAGGCACATCTAGGGAGACTATTTTGTTGGAATTGAGGTATGGGAAAGGAGTAGTAACACTTATTGGCGTGTATTATTGTCCACCAAATGGGGAGCAAGAATTGGAGGAGTAAATTTGTAAGGAGATAGCAGATATTTGTAGAAAGCACAAGGTTGTGATTGTGGAAAGTTTTCCACACATAGACTGGGAAGCTCACTCTGTAAAAGGGCTGGATGAATAGCAGTTTGTAAAATGTGTGCAATACACAGAGGTATCAACTAGCGAAGGGGCAGTGTTGGATCTCTGTTAGGGAATGAGATAGGTCAGGTGACGGAGGTATGTGTTGGGGAGAAGTTCGGGTCCGGGGATCACAATAACATTAGTTTCAATATAATTATGGAGACGGATAGGACTGGACCCAGGGTAGAGATTTTTGATTGAAGAAGGCTAACTTTGAGGAGATGCGAAAGGAGGCAGAAGGAGTGGATTGGGACATTTTGTTTTATGGGAAGGATGTAATAGAGAAATGGAGGTCATTTCAACGTGAAATTTTGAGGGAACAGAATCTCTATGTTCCTATTACGTTTAAAGGAAATATTAAAAAATAGAGAGTGCCATGGTTTTCTAGGGATAGTGGAAACTTGGTTCGAAAAAGAGGGAGATCTATAATAAATATAAGTAGCATGGAGTAAATGAGGTGCCCGAGGAAATTAAGAATGTAAGTAGAATCTTAAGACAGACATTATAAAAGCAAAAAGAAGATCCGAGATTGCATTGGCAAGTAAGGTGAAAATAAATCGGAAGGGATTCTACAGGTATATTAACACCAAAAGTATAGTGAGGGATTAAATTGGTCCCTTAGAAAATCAGATTGGACAGCTATATGTGGAACCGAAAGAGATGGGGGAGATTTTGAACAATTTCTGTTCTTCGGTATTAACTCAGGAGAAGGATATTGAATTATGTAAGTTAAGGGAAAGAAGTAAGGAAGTTATGGATACTATGACAATTAAAGAGGAGGAAGTACTGACATTTTTAAGGAATATAAAAGTGGATAAAACTCCGGCTCCTGGCAGAATATTCCCTCGGACATTTAGGGAACTTGGTGTATTAATAGCAAGGGCTCTGCCAGAAATATTTCAAATGTCATTAGAAACGGGGATGGTGCCGGAGGATTTGCGTTTTAATCATGTGGATCCATTGTTTAAAAAGGGTTCTTAGAGTAAACCTAGCAATGATAGGCCGGTAAGTTTCACGTCAGTGGTGGGTAAATTAATGGAAAGTATTCTTAGAGATGGTATATATAATTATCTGGATAAACAAGGTCTGATTAGGAATAGTCAGCATGGATTTGTGCGCGGAAGTTCATGTTTGACAAATCTTATTGAAATTTTTTGAAGAGGTTACGAGTACAGTTGATAAGGGTAAAGCAGTGGATTTTGTCTATATGGAATTCAGTAAGGCCTTTGCCAAGGTTCCGCACAGAAGGTTAGTCAGGAAGGTTTAATCGTTAGGTATTAACAATAAAATACGTTTGTAGTAAAATTGATTCAACAGTGGCTCGATGGGAGATGCCAGAGAGTAGTGGTGGAGAACTGCATGTCAGGTTGGAGGCCGGTGTATAATAGTGTGCCTCAGGGATCTCCAATGGGTCCAATGCTGTTTGTCATATACATTAATGATCTGGATGCTGGGGTGGTAAATTGGACTAGCAAGTATGCAGATCTAGGTATCTACCTAAGGCACATACCGAAGGTAGGTGGCATTGTTGATAATGAGGTAGGTTTTCAAAATTTGCAGAGAAATTTAGGACAGTTGGAAGAGTGGGCTGAACGATGGCAGATGGAGTTTAATGCTGATAAATGTGCGGTGCTATATTTTGGGAGGAATAATCCAAATAGGACATTCATCATAAATGGTAGGGCATTGAAGATTGCAGTAGAGTAGAGTGATCTAGGAATATTGGTGCATAGTTCCCTGAAGGTGGAATCTCATGTGGATAGGGTGGCAAGGAAAGCTTTTCGTATGCTGGCCTTTATAAATCAGAGCATTGAGTATAGGAGATGGGATGCAATGTTAAAATTGTATAATGCATTGGTCTTGCCGAATGTTAGGAAATATATCAACAAAATAGAAAGAGTACAGTGCAGATTTACTAAAATGTGACCCGGGCTTCAACACCTAAATTACAGGGAAAGGCTGAACAAGTTAGATCTTTATTCTTTGGAGCGTAGAAAGTTGAGGGCGGACCTGATAGAGCTATTTAATATAATGGGGGGTATAGATCAAATTGACGTGGATAGGCTATATCCTTTGAAAGTAGGGGAGACTCAAACAAGAGGACATGATTTGAGAGTTGGGGGGCAAAATTTTAAGGGTAACACGAGGGGTATTTCCTTACTCAGAGAGTGGTAGCTGTGTGGAATCAGCTTCCTGTAGAAGTGGTACAGACAGTTTCGGTATTGTCATTTAAAGTAAAATTCGATAGATATATGGACAAGAAAGGAATGGCGGGTTATGGGCTGAGTGCGGGCCAGTGGGACTAGGTGAGTGTAAGCGTCAGCACGGACTAGAAAGGCCGAGATGGACTGTTTCGGTGCTGTAATTGTTATTTGGTTATATGGTTATTCCTCGATCGTGTGCGGTCGTTATCGTCGCCAGTATTTAGGTAGGAAACGAGCCGGTTCTGAACATTCAGTTTAAAATGTGGCTAAAATGTTAGGGTTGAAGCGAACATAATATGTATAAAATATGAAGATAGCAAACATATGTAGGTAATCAGTAAGTACATTCTCGCATTTCACACACACACACACACACACACACACACACACACACACACACACACACACACACACACACACACACACACACACACACACACATACACACACATTTCTGCAGCTTGAGTTCCCCTGGGCACTTTGAATGCCACGGTAATCTACAATTGTTCACAACTGAGTTTGTATTCTGCCGAGCGGACACCTGGGGGCAGCACAGTGTCCTGCCCGGAGGCCGCGCCACACCTCCTCCACCTTGCTCCGGTCCTTCATTTCCTCTCCCATAAGTACACCTGAACTGGATTGGAACTAATATTCCAGGGGTGATTTTTTTCCATTAAAATGGCAGACTGATGGTATAAATTAGAGTTGCAGGGACATGTAAACAAGAACTCCATTACAGATCGTTGAGTAGTTGTTGGGACAGATGTTGCTAATACTTCTGAAAATGTCAAGAAGCAAAAGGTTGAGCCTGCTGGGACTCATGTTCTGAGCTGCATGCGCATCAATGCAGGAAGTATTGCTCGAAGGGCCGATACGCTCAGGTCAAGGGTCAACGCTTCTAAGCCGGACACGGAAGATATTAGTGAGTCTGGATTGCAGGAGGGACAGTACCGTTCGCATAAGCTATGAACGAGACACACAACCCTCAGTGTGACACGGAGAAGTTTTTCAATGGGGCTCTGAAAGTGTGTCGGTGTCACTGGCACAACCCACATCTGACATGAACACGCCCCTCATCGTGACAATGACACAGACAGGCTCTGCACCACAGCAGGATCTCACCACTCAACGATACCAACACAGAGTCACTCCCTGCACTGTAACTCGAATACAGTCCTCCCCGTATGCATAACACCCTCCCTCTCCAAAACCACTCCCCGAATCTGTCACCCTACTCATACACTATTCCCAGTCACCGTCACACAGACTGCAATGCACCGCTCCCGTTTCCGTCCTCGCTTACAAGCAATTCCGTCTCCTTGACCCACATCCTCAACACTTCGACATCTCCATCATCCCGTACGTACCCATACGCCCCGCCCCGTCTCCATGATACACTCCACCCGCTAAACGCTCCCCATCTACGACGTCCCTCCGCTCTCCTCCGACTCGATGTCCGAGGGCCGGTCCAGCTGCAGTATGTGCGACGCGTACTGGAGCTACAATTGCTAACATAAATACAGATTCATCTGTGAGCAGTCGGCACATTTGTACGCGGATATTACTGAAGAGATCGGAGGTCTCTGTCAACAGCCTGTCGCGTCGACATCAATCAAATGACTTCACGCCACTTTTCCCCATTTAATCTACACCACTCTCACCCCCCGTCTTTTCTTACACTCCCACTCTCTCCGCCCCTCCTTCGTACCCCATTATCCTCCTGTACTCGCAATCGCATACTCCTCCATTGCTCTTCCTCTCCCCATCTAGTCAACTCTTCTAAATTCCCGGACCCGAACTCCCCTGAACCCCCATTGAGTCCCCCTTTCTACTCCTCTTCTCTTTCTCCCCTTCTCACCAACTCATTCCCTCTCCACCCCTCCTATTCCACTCGGACCCCATTCTCTGCCTTTCATCTCTCCGATCTCTCCACATACTCTCACCTCAATTCTGTGCACTCTGGCTCTCAATTCCCCAACCCAGGGAAAAAAAAAACTGTGTACATGCACCCTATCTGTGCCTCTCCTGGCTTAAAACCTTACGCTTCAAGGTACAAAGTCCCCTCCTTCTTGCCGTCTCTCCATAACTCAGACCCTCGAGACCCGACAACATCCTCGTAAATCTCCCTCTACACTCTTTCCAGATCAGTGGAATCTTTCCTTCAGCAGGGCGACCGGAACTGAACACCGGACTCCAAGTGCGGACTCACCGACACTTTGTACAACTTCATCGTGACCTCAGCACGGTCGAAGATGCAAAATTAATGTAAATAGCGAAAAATAATAAATACTAGTTCAAAGGTGAATACCGAGGGAGCGTTTAAATGTGTAGGGAGTGTTCTTAAACTGATGGCGAAGAGGCAGCAACTGCTTGTAAATTGATGAGTTTACAGCCGCCTGTACCCCCTCCCCGATGGTACCGATGAGCACAGGGCACTTACCCGGCTGGACAGGGTCCTCGCTGATTGATGTGGTCTTCCCGAGGCATTCCTTCTTGAACATGTCCTCGATGGAGGGGAGGTTTGTGCCCGTGATGGGTTGGCTGAGCCTTGAACCCTCTGCAGCCTCTGGCGACCCTCTGCGTTGCAGCCTCCACACCAGGCGGCGATGGGACAAGTCAGAACGCTCTCCACAGTACATCCGGAGAAATTCGCGAGTCTTCAATGAGAGACTACATCCCGTAATACACCTAACCTTGCAATCCCTTCTGTACCGAGCGAGGTATGGATGGTGGAGAAGGCAAGGGCCGAATAGAGTCTAGAATACACTCCGGCTCAGACTGGAATTAAACAAGACCACAGTGATGAAATCCAAAGATAAAGTCACAAGCAGCGGGACAAGAAATGGATCCCGTACGGTTGAGCACTGAGTGCTCGGCGCGAGGCCTTCACCGACAGACATTCCATGAAGGAACACTGGCCGACAATAATTGGCAGTCTGAGTCTTAAAGGGAAAGTGACAGCGAACTACTCTCCGAGGAATGGGAGTGCTGAACCCTGGGTGCTTGAGTCTGTTCTGACAGGAACATGACCCGTTCTTCATGTCACATGAATTTGTCGTGCCCAGTGTAGTCCCTCTGAGACGCCGATACCCACTATCCCAGGAACTTCAAAGACGATCATACGGCAGAGTGGTAGAATTAAGCTATTTGCTCGATCGTGTCGGCCCACCATTTGATCATTGCTGATCCACCCTTATTCCCAATGTTCAGCCTTCGCTCCGTTCTCTACATGCTCTGTCTAGTCAGGAATCTATCACTCTGAAATATGCCCCATAGATTCCCGTCCACGGCCGCCTGTAACAAGGAATTCCACATATTCTCTCTTCTCTGGCAAATAAATTCCTCCAAATCTCTGTTGCGGATTCACATCCCTCTATCCTGTGCCCGTCAAAGGTATGTTTGGAGAAAGGAAAGTGCAGAATTTCCTGAACAGAACACCTGTCCAACTGTTAAACACGGGGGTGGATCGATCATGGTTGTTTCGCAGCCAGTGGCAAAGGGACAAATTTCACTGGTAGACGGAAGAATGCATTCAATTAAATTCCAGCAAATTCTGGAAGCAAACATCACACCGTCTGTAAAAATGCTGAAGATGAAAAGAGGACGGCTTCTACAACAGGATAATCATCTGAAACACATCCTAAACTCAAACTCCACAACGGACTACTTCAAGAGGCGCAAGCTGAATGTTTTGCCATGGCCCTCACTGTCCCAGACCTAAACATTATCGACAATCTGTGGATAGACCTGAAAAGAGCAGTGCATGCAGGACGGGCAAAGAATCTTGGCGAATTAGAAGCCCTTTGCAAGGAAGAAAGGTTGAAAATTCCCTCAAGCAAGAATTGAAAGACTCTTAGCCGGATACAGAAAGCGTTTGAAAGATGTGACACTTGACAAAGTGGGTGTTACTTAGTAGTGACCATGCAGGGTGCCCAAACGTTTGCCTCGGGCCCTTTTCTTTATTTGTTATTTTGAAACTGTAAAAGATGGAAATAAAAAAAGGTAATCTTACTTAAATTATTAAAGGAATGTGTCATCTTTAGCATTACGCTTTTTGGAATTCAGGTACTCTTTTACTCGCTTAGCTATTCACAGTAACATAAATTTTGACCGGGGTTCCCAAACCTTTGCATATCACTGTAGGGGCAAACTGTTGGTAGGTTTGTTTTCAGTTTATTTATCGTTTATAATTGCACAGGTAGAACAGTAAGCATGCCTGGCAGGAGATTTGAATGCTCCTCTTGCAGGATCTGGGACGGCAGGGGCACCTTCAGTGTCTCCGACAGCCTCGCCTCTGATAATTGCATCCAGATGCAGATTCTAATACGCGGATTTATGGAGTTGGAACTGATACTGGATGAACTGTGGGTCATTCGGGAAAGTGAGGGGTGGTCGGGAGACATATTGTGAGGATGTTCGACCCCATCTGCAGTTCATAGGAAACTGGGCGACAGTCAGGATGCTGAAAGGGTTTAACCAGCTAGACCCACTGTAGAGTACTCCTGTGTCTAACTGGCTTAATGACAGGTCTACCACTTTGTATACGTCTGGGTGGGGGAGATGCGTGGAAATGACCGAGAAGAGGAAAGTCTCAGAGTTCCGGTCTCTGTCACCGAGATGGGCTCTGTGGTTAAGAAGGGAAGGCGAGATGAAACAAGCTGTGGTTATCGGGGATTCCTGGTTTGGGGAACATAAAACTGGTTTTCGGTGCAGGATAGAGATTTCTACATGGTGTTTTCCCTCCCGCGTGCCAGGGTCGCGACCTCTCGGATCGGGTTTTCAGCAATGTCAAGTGAGAGGGTGAGCGGGCAAAGTTCTGCACGGGCTGGGTTCGCCAGAAATAGGAGGATAATAGAGAATAACACGTGGCTAAGGCATTGGGGTGGGAATAAAGGCTGCAGATAGGTGGATCACTGGGGTCTCTTCCAAGGAAGGTGAGAACTGTGCATAAGCGAGCGTTTCAATCCAACCGAGTTTAATTGTCATTCAAACACACATCAGTAAACATGAATACAGCCGAACGCGTCAGTGCTACTCAGCATCAATAAACACAATGACAACATTCACACGCGGAACAAAACACACATAATACTTCTGCGATGGAAACGTAGCAAGTACGCGGTGGAAATCAGTATTTATACGATCACACTATGTTGACTGGAAATACATTTACATGTACACACATTTTTGCAAACTGCAATAGGCCACAGCAGAGCTTGTCTTCTGCGGAGTGATCACTGCGGGGCAGCACAGACTCCTGTCTGGAGACCGCACCACACCTCTCCGTGTTGCGCCGCTCCTTCATTTTCTCCGCCAGCGAGCAAAAATCTCAGTTTACACCTGAACGGAAGTAGAACTAATATCCCAGTGTGAGTCCCGACATTAGAAAGGGGGAGTGGTGGGGTTTACACTGGAGTAGGGTTTAGGAACAAGAATCCCATAACAGACAGTGGAGTGGTTGTTGTGACAGATGTTGTTCAGACCTCAGACAAAGTCAGGAAGCAAAAGAGTGAGTCTGCTGGGACTCATATTCTGAGCTGCGTCCATTTCCATGCAGGAAGCATTGTACGAAAGGAAGATGAGCTCAGGGCAAGGCCAAACGCCTGGAAGAATGGTATTTCAGCCAATAGTGAGACTTGGTTGCAGGAAGGGCTGGACCGTTAGTTCAGCATTCCCGATATCTGCTGTTTTAGTCGTACTAGTACGGGGATAATTCAAGGGAAACGGGTGGCGTTACTTGTTGTTGAATATTTCACGACAATGGTCAGTTAGGACAGAATGGAGAACTCGTCCAGGTGAGGCTTTAAGGGTGGAGCTGAGGAAAAAGAAAGGAATGAACTCGTTCATGGGGCAACATGATCCAGCAGCTAACAGTCCTGGGAGTTTAGAGGAACAAGCCTGTAAGAGATCGCAGATTGTTGCAAGAAGCATATCGCTGTGATCTTGGATGATTTTAACAGGTATTAACTGTGAGACCCATACCTTGAAAGGACCAGTGGGATAGTTAGTCAAGCGTTTGGAAGAAGGTAGCATTAATCAGTACGGATTATTTCCCAACGATGAAGTGCAATACTTGATCTCCGACTGAAGAATGGGACAAGGCAAGAGACAACTTTGCATCTAGTGTTGGTGATGCCATTAGAGACAAGGTCATTATGAAAAAGGATCGGTGTGACGTCTGGTTTAGTTTCCGAATTTGAGAAAGACCAACGTTATTGGCGTCAGGAGTGATATGCCAAGTGTGGATTCGGCGGGGCTGTTTTCTGCTGTTCATCGCAAGTTGGAGCCGAAGCGCTGTTCAGCCTCAGTGCAGAGTGGAAAGGACAAGACCGGGAATCGATTGAAGCGTTGAAGGAGAAAACGACATCAGGGAACAATATTGGTGTGTCGAGGAACTGACCGACAAAATAGATAGGATTTGAGACTGGGCTCGACGTTTCCGAGTTCCCGAATTCATTTCTGGTCGCCCCGTTACAGGAAGAGACTGTGTGTCTTTGGAGAGGATACAGAAGGAATTCACTAGGATGCTGCTACGAATCGAGAGCACAATCTATAAGCAGAGGTCAGAATTTTTTTGTTTCTTTGCTCCGGGGCAGCGAACGCTAAGAGGCGTCAGGACGGAATGAGGAATGAGCAATGCATGACCATGCTCATGGGGCTACATTACAGGCCAGACAACAGTCCACTCGGATAGAGTTTGATGGTATGATTGTGAAGGGAAGAAGTGAAGCTAATGTCGGAACCGGGAGTGTGTGATTTGATTGGGAAGAGGGAGCTTCACTCTGTGTCTGTACCAGGGAACTTATACAGATTAATTAGGAGGAGATGTTTGCTGTCTTGTTGGAAATCAGAGTAGATTAATCCCCACGACATGACAAGGTGTTCCCTCAGACCTTGAGAGAGACGAGTTTTGAAATTGTAGGTGCCCGGGCAGAAATATTTCAAGTATCTCTAACCACGGGTCAGGTGCCGGAGGATTGGAGGATAGCTCATGTAGTTCCATTGTTTAAAAAAGGCTCAAAAAGGAAGCCGGGAAATTATAGGCCGGTAGGTTTGAAATCGGTAGTAGGTAAATTATTGGAAGGAATACTAAGAGATAGGATCTATGAGTATTTGGATAGAAAGGGACATGTTAGAAATAGTCAGTATGGTTTTATGCGTCGTAGGTCATGTTTAACCAGTCCATTGGAGTTTCTGGAGGGACCTACCATGAAAGTGGTTGAAGGGAAGGCAGTGGATGTTGTCTACATGGACTTCAGTGAGGCCTTTGTCAAGTTTCCGCATGGGAGGTTAGTAGGATGATTCAGTCGCTAGGTGTACATGGAGAGGTAGTAAATTGGATTAGACATTGGCTCAATGGAAGAAGCCAAAGAGTGGTAGTGGAGGATTGTTCCTCTGAGTGGAGGCCAGTGACTAGTGGTGTGCCACAGGGATCAGTGCTGGGTCCATTGTTATTTGTCATCCATATCAATGATCTGGATGATAATGTGGCAGGTTGGATCAGCAACTTTGCTGATGATACAAAGTTTGGAGTTGTAGAGGACAGTGAGGAAGGTTTATAAAGCTTGAAGAGGGATTGAAGCCAGTTAGAAGGCATGGCGGAAAGATGGCAGATGGAGTTTAGTGCTGATATGTGTGAGGTGCTACATTTTGGTCGGACTAATCAAAATAGGACACACATAGGAAATGGTAGGGCATTGAAGAATGCAGTAGAACTGAGTGATGTAGGAATAATGGTGCATAGTTCCCTGAAGGTGAATCTCATGTGGATAGGGTGGTGAATAAAGCTTTTGGTATGCTGGCCTTTACAAATCAGAGCATTGAGTATACGACTTGGGATGCAATGTTAAAATTGTCCACGGCATTGGTGAGGCCAAATTAGGAGTATTGCGTACTGTTCTGGTCAGCGAATTATAGGAAGGATGCCAACAAAATAGAAAGAATAAACAGGGGATTTACTAGAATTTTGCCTGAGTTTCAGCACCTCAGTCACAGAGAAAGGTTGAACAAGTTAGGCCTTTATTCTTTGAGGGGGGACTTGATAGAGGTATTTAAAATTATGAGGGGATTAGATAGTTGACGTGGATAGGCTTTTTCCAATGAGGGTAGTGGAGATTAAAACAAGAAGACATGAGTTAAAGTTAGGGGGAAAAAGTTTTGGGGCAACAAGAGGGGGAATTTATATTCTGAGAGAGTGGTAGCTGTGCGGAAGGCGCTTCCAGTTCAAATAGTAGAGGCAGGTTCGATTCTGTCATTTAAAAAATGGATAGTTTTATGGACAGGAAAGAAATGGAGGGTGATGGGCTGAATGTAGTTCTGTGGGACTCCGTGAGAGTAAGCGTTCGGCATGGACTAGAACGGCCGAGATGGCCTGTTTCTGTGCTGTAATTCTTGTATGGTTTTATGTTTATATCTCTCGTTACAAACCGTATTAGAGCCTTAGCAGTTTGGTGGGATGTGTTCTGTCATTGAAGACTCGCGTATTTCTCCGGATGTACAGTGGAGAGCGTTCTGACTTGTCGCATCGCCGCCGGGTGTGGAGGCTGCAATGCAGAGGGTCGCCAGAGGCTGCAGAGGGTTCTAGGCTCAGCCAACCCCATCACGGGCACAAACCTCCCCTCCATCGAGGACATGTTCAAGCAGGAATGCTCGGGAATACCACATCCATCAGCGAGGACCCCCTCCCGCAGGGAAATGCCCTGTGCTCAACGGTACCATTGGGGAGGGGGCACAGGCGCCTGTAAACTCAACAATTCACAAGCAATTGCTTCCCCTACGCCATCAGGTTGCGAAAGCTCCCTGAACACTGAAGCACTCCCTCGGTATTCACCTTTATTTGCAGTATTTATTAACTTTCCCGATTAACGTTAATTTTACATCTTTGCACCGCACTGGAGTCACGTTGTAGTTCCAGGAGTGGTCGGGGAGGCCGCGTCTGGAGTACGGTGTTGAGTTCTGTTCGCCCTCCTGTAGGGAAAACTCCACTGAGCTGGAAGGAGTGCGGAGGGAGATTTAAGAGGATGTTTCCGGGTCTCAAGGATCTGAGTTATGGAGAGAAGGCAAGCAGAATGGGACTTTGTTCCATGGAGCGTAGGTATAAAGCCAGGGGAGGTACAGGTAGGGTGAATACTCAGTATTTATTCCCCTTGGATGGGGTATCGAGAGCTAGTATGCACAGAATTGAGGTGAGTGGGTGGAGAGAACGGAGAGGCAGGGACTGGGTTAAGTGAGTGATAGACAAATGGGAAGAAGGGCAGAGTGTGAAGATGAATGAGTAGAAAGGAGGAGTAAATAGAGGGTGCGGGAGAGTTTGGGGCAGGGAGGGGAGAAGAGTGGTCTAGGAGGGGAGTGGGAGAGTAGTGTGGGAAATGGGGATGCGAGTAGAGGGGGAGATTGGGGTAGGTAATAGGGGGAGAGAGGGTGGGTGGGGATGAAAGGATGGGGGACTGAGGGTGCGGTGGATTGAATGCGGAGAAGTGGGGTGTAGTCATTTGATTGACGTTGGCCCCACGGGGTCTTGACAGAGTCCTCTGATCTTTTCAGGAATATCCGGGTAAAAAGGTGCCGTCTTCTCACAGATGAATCTGTAATTACTTTTGCAACTGTAACTGGAAAAGTAACTCCATCCGTCCGATTCGCACTTACTGCAGGTGGGCGATCCATGGTTCAACTCGTACAGAAGATCAGAGGCCACATTCCTGTCAAAGAGGGTGAGACGATTTCAACAGAGACTAAACAGATCCAGCAGACAACCGGAGACCGCCGCCAAACTAATCCCACTAATCTGCGCTCTCCCCGCATCCCTTGTCAGCCTCTAAACATATCCTATGATACCGCGCTATCCCCTCAGCCCCGGATCCATCGCCGTACGAATCCCACTACTCCGCTCTCCCCCACAATCCCGAATCAACTCCCAAATTCATCCCACTGCACCACTCTCTCCCGACAACCCTGAGTTTTTCTCCAAACTGATCTCACTCACTCACTCTCTCCCCACAGACCTGATTCAGAACTCAAACTAATCCCACTGCCTGATTCTCTCCCCACGACGTAGTTTCAGCCTCCAAACTAATCCTACTGACCCACTCCCGCACCACAGAGCTGCAACAGACCAAACCTCACCTGTCTGCGCATTTTCCAATCCAGTATGTTACGTATCGATAGACAGCACTGGAAACAAACTTCTGTGAAATTAAATCTATTCAGTTAATGATTAGAAACAGACTCTCTCAATGTATATCCATGTGAATGGGCGGTACAGAGAGGGAATCAAACAGTGTCTGAGCGAGGGAGTGTGAGGTGAGCTTCACTCTATGTCTGACCCAGGAAGTGTGTGATGGGATGTTGTGGAGGGAGATTCACTCTGTGTCTGACCCCGGGAGAGTGTGATGGGACGGTGTGGTGAGAGATTCACTCTGTGTCTGACCCAGGGAGTGAGTGATGGGATGGTGTGGATGGAGATTCACTCTGTGTCTGACCCCGGGAGTGTGTGATGGGACGGTGTGGAGGGAGATTCACTCAGTGTCTGAACCCAGGAGTGTGTGATGGGACGGTGTGGAGGGAGATTCACTCTGTGTCTGACCCCGGGAGTGTGCGATAGGGCGGTGTGGAGGGAGATTCTCTCTGTGACTGACCCTGGGAGTGTGTGATGGGACAGTGTGGAGGGAGATTCACTCTGTGTCTGACACCGGGAGTGTGTGATGGGACGGTTGGAGTGAGCTTCACTCTGTGTCTGACTCCAGGAGTGTCTGATGGGACGGTGTGGAGGGAGATTCACTCTGTGTCTGACACCGGGAGTGTGTGATGGGACGGTTGGAGGGAGCTTCTCGCTGTGTCTGAACCCGGATGTGTGTGATGGAACGATGTTGAGGGATTTTCACGGTGCCAAAACCTGGGAGTATGTAATGGTACAGGTGGAGGGAGCTTCACTCTGTGTTTCATGCCGGGAGTGTGTGATGAGACATTGTGGAAAGATCTTCACACTGTGTCTCAAATCAGGAGTGTGTGGTGGGACAGTTTGGAGGGGTTTACACTGTGTGTCTGACCCCGGGAGTTCTTGATTATTAATGTCTCGTCTCACGTTAAGACATACCTTTTCCTCGTCTGAATCTATTTCGAGGAGCCTCGAATCGTATTCTGAACAATGTCCCATCGCTCCATCATAAGATTTTGTGATCTCGGATATGAAATAACACCGGTCCTCTTTTTTGATCCAGTTATGGGGACATGTTGTCTCTGCAACTCAAGAACAAGAAACCGTGAGTCTCCCTCCATAACGTCCAATCACACAATCCCGGGGTCCGACACAGAGTGAAGCTCCCTCCACACCGTCCCATCACACACTCCCGGGTTAAGAGACAGAGTGAATCTCTCTCCACACCGTCCCATCACACACTCCCGGGTTAAGAGACAGAGTGAATCTCTCTCCACACCTTCCAATCACACAATGCTGGGGTCAGACTCAGAGTGTCCCTCCACACCGTTCCATCATACACTCCCGAGGTCAGACTCTAGATGTCGCTCCTTCCACCCCGACCCATCACACTTTCCGGGGTCAGACACAGAGTGAATCTCCCTCCACACCGTCCCATCACACACTCCCGGGATCAGACAAAAAGAGTGAATCTCCTTTCACCTTCCCAACACACACACCCCGGGGTCAGACACTACATGTCGCTCCCTCCAAACCGTCCCGTCACACATTCCCGGGGTATGTGATGGAGTGAAACTCTCCACCTCCTCCCTCCCCATCTGTCACCCCCTGTTATGTGGAGCTGTTGAAACGGGGGATGTCGTCTCACCTCTTCTCCTGGCAAGGTATTGGCAAATCTGAGCTTTGTTTTCGTTGATGTTTCTGTACTTTATTTCGAGCTGATTGAACTGATGACAGAGATCGCTGTGCTTTCGATTCAGGTCCGAGAGATCCGAGTTGAGGGTAGTAAAGTTGTTTTCCAGGATAGTGAGGTTGTTGCTGAGGGCGGAAAGATTCTTCTGACAGTTTCTCTGGGAGAGATCCAGGCGGGTGTTCTCGGATGTCCTGGATTTAAGGGTTGAGTTCAACTTGGAGACTTGCTGTTGATATTGGAGCTGGGTCCTGTTCATCTCGTGATCTTGTTCCCGAAGTCTCTGGTAGTTTCGCTCGGAGGTTATCAGAAAATGACGAGTCTGTGATACTGAGAGTGATAATAAAGTGTGTGTCAGTGACACGGTGTGAGGTGAGTCGGTGTTAGATACGGGGAGTTTCTGTGTCACAGTGAGAACTCTGTCTGTGACGAGGTCTGAGGAGTGTCAATATCGCGGTGTGGGGAGTATCGGTGTCGTACTGAGGTGCGTGTCTGTGTAATAGTGAGGGTTGTGCCTGTGTCACAGTGAGGAGTGTGTGGGTATCAGAGTGATATGCCTGTTTGCATGGTTCGGTGTCAGAGTGAGGGGAGTATCGGTGTCACGATGTGGAGACTGTCAGCGTCAGTGTGTTGGGAATGTCGTTGTCACAATAATGGGTTTGACGGTGTCAGAGTGAGCGGTGCATCAGTGTGACGCAGAGGGTGGTGTCTGCGTCACAGGAAGGGAAGTATCGGTGTCACGATGTGGAGACGGTAAGCGTCGCGGTATTGTGACTGTGCATGTCACAGTGATGAGTGTGTTGGTGTCACGAAGAGGGATTGGTCGGTGTGACAATGAGCGGTGCATCAGTGTGACGCCGAGGGTAGTGTCGGTGCCACGGTGAACACAGAGTCAGTGCTTTTGTGTGGGGAGTGAAAATGTCACGGAGAGGGGAACGTCGGTGTCACAGGGAGAGTGAGTGTCCGTGTCACAGTCAGGGGGACTGAACAGGGCATGGTGAGGGTCGTGACGATGTCCCGCTGTGGGACCTGTCTGTGTCACGGTGAGTGGCGTGTTGGTGTAGCTGTAAGAGGAACATCAGTGCTACGGTGTGGGGTGTTTAATTGTCACGGTTAGGGGAATGTTGGGTGTAATGGTGTGGGCTGGTCGATGTCACGGTGACGGGTGTGTTGGTATCACGTAGAGGGCACTGTCGATGTCACGGAGAAGGGTGTTAACTCTCACGGTGAAGGCTGTGTCAGAGTCACGGTGAGTGTATTGTCGTGCACTTTGTGAGGTACTGTCATAATAATGGTAACGGGCTTCTCTTTGCTATGTTGAGGGTAACGTCTGGGTCACGGTGAGGAACGCGTCGCTGTCACTGTGAGGAGCGTTTCGACGTCAGGGTGAGGGGCATGTTGGTGTCAGGGTGAGATTTTTGCGCTAACGTTTCATTCCTCTCTGCTTGTTTGCGGAATGACTACACCCGGAGCCCGTTCCACTCACCATAGATCGAGAGCCCAGCCACTATCGCGACGAGGCCGATTGTAACTAGGAGTAATAGGCAGATCCTACGGTCCGGTCTATTTCCGATGTTCTGCTTCGGCTTCTGTTTCTGCGCACCTGCAGAGAGAACATTCAGTGTGTGTGTGTGTGTGAAATCAGCCGTGACCTCACTGGAAATCCCTCCCTCCCACCCTCCGCTACAGGGAAGCGACACATGTGTCCGACCTCTCGTTGTAACAGATGCCACCGAATCCCGGCAGAGTCCTGTTAAACCACTCCGGAGGCCGCTCAACGCCCTGACATCCTTCCGATAATGGGGTGACCAGAACTGTGTACAAAGCGCCTGATTCAGCCTAACTCGTGATTTTTTATAACAATGCAATGAAACTCCCTGACTTTTGTACTCAATGCCTACGACTAATCAAGGCAAGAACACAGAATATCGAACAACACAGCACAGTACAGGCCCTTTGGCACATAATACTGTGCCGACCCTTAAACACTGCCTCCCATGTAACCCGACACATTAAATTCCTCCATATACCTGTATAGTAGTCTCTTAATATTCACTAGTGTATCTGCCTCTGACTCAGGCAGTGCATTCCACGCAACAGCCACTCTCTGAGTAAATAACCTTCCTCTAATATCCCCCTTGAAATTCCCACCCCTTACTTTAAAACCATGTCCTCTTATATTGAGCAGTGGTTCCCAGGGGAAGAGGCGCAGACTGTCCACTCTATCTATTCTTGTCAATTTATCGTATCTTCTATCATGCATCCTCTCATCTTCCATCGCTCCATAGAGTAAAGCCCTAGCTCCCTTAATCTTTGATCATAATGCACACTCTCTAAGCTAGGCATTATCCTGGTCAATCTCCTTTGTACCCTTTCCAATGCTTCCACATCCTTCCTACAGTGAGGCGACCAGAACTGGACACAGTACTCAAAGTGTGGCCTAAAATGCCATGGGCATTCTTAACCATCTCATGAAACTGTGCAGCCATGATCAGGGAGCTCCGTACACAGATCGCAAGATCCTCTGCCTATCTAAAGTAAAGACATGTTCGGAACAGCATTGTAATTTGAAGGGTTGTATTGTGCTGTAGATTCTCTATGTTTCTATGTTCCAACAATGTTTCGGGTTTTGGCTTTGATTGTTTGTCATTTGTTTCATTTGACCTACCAAGGCCCAACATTTTAGGTTTGACGGTGTTATACTCCATCTGCCAGGTCTCCAAACCGTATCTGTAACTGATCTACGCCCCACTAATTCTTGGCCAGTCTTCTCCGCTCTCCACATCATTGCATACCTTTCATGATCAGCTCTTTCCCTTTTCCCCATGTCATTATCGACCTTCGGACACATATTTTCTTTTGAAAGACTAAACGCAACATGGTACATTGACACTGAAGTCCTCTCACTTTCAGTATTTGTTTTAATTTAATCTGGACTAGTCTGCGTATCGGTGGAAACAGTTGACTTCAGTGGCTAGAGGTAATGGTCCCGATCTGGGAATTGAAAAGTGTTTTCACTGAATCACTTACTGTGGAAT
The DNA here is from genome assembly GCF_030144855.1 of Hypanus sabinus. Taxonomy (NCBI): domain Eukaryota; kingdom Metazoa; phylum Chordata; class Chondrichthyes; order Myliobatiformes; family Dasyatidae; genus Hypanus; species Hypanus sabinus. Next base: position 254,071 of record NW_026781249.1, on the reverse strand, counting down.
GATCGATTCGGCGAGCTGTAATATGAAGAGCAATAGCCAGTTTGGCTTTGTCAAGGGGAGGTCGTGCCTGACGAGACTGATTGAATATTTGTGTGCATGTGGCTAAACAGATTGTTGAAGAAAGAGCAGTAGATGTAGTGTATGCGGATTTCAGTAAGGTATCTGATAAGGTACCACATGCAAGACGTATTGAGAGATTAAGGATCCACGGGATCCAAGGGGACATTGCTTTGTGGATCCGGAATTGGCTTGCCCACAGAAGGCAAAGAATGATGTAGACGGGTCGTATTCAGCGTGGAGGTCGGTCATCTGTGGAGTGACTCAGGGCTCTGTTCTGGGATCCTATCTCTTCCTGACTTTTATAGATGAACTGGATGAGGAAGCGGAGGAATGAGGTAGCACGTTTACTGATGACACAATGGTTGAGGGTGTTGTGGATAGTTGGAGGGCTGTCAGAGGGTACAGCGGGACATTGACAGGATGTAAAACCGTGCTGAGAAGTGGCAGATGGAGTTCAACCCAGTTAAGTGTGAGGTGGTTCATTTTGATAAGTAAATACGATGGCAGCATATAGTATTAATGGTAAGACTCTTGGCAGTGTGGAGGATCAGAGGGATCTTGGGGTCCGAGCTGAAAGCAGCTGCGCAGGTTGACTCCGTGGTTAAAAAGGCGTATTGTGCATTGGACTTCATCAATCGTGGAATTGAATTTCGGAGCCGAGAGGTAATGTTGCAGCTATAAAGGACCCTGGTCAGACCCCACTTGGAGTACTGTGCTTAGTTCTGGTCGCCTCACTGTAGGAAAGACGTAGAATCCATAGAAAGGGTGCAGAGGATATTGACAAGGATGTTGCGTGGATTGCAAAGCCTGTCATGTGAGAATAGGTGGAGTGAACTCGGCCTTTTCTCCTTGGAGCGACGGACGATGAAAGGTGGTTTCATAGAGGTGTTCAAGATAGTGAGAGGCATTGATCGTGTGGATAGTCAGTCTTTTCCCCAGGACTGAAATCAGTAGTAGGAGAAGGCACAGGTGTAAGGTGTTTGGAAGAAGCTGCAGAGGAGATGTGAGGGTTAAGTTATTATTTACACAGAGAGTAATAGGTGGGCTGCCGGTGGCGGTGATAGATAGGGGCTTTCACGAGACTCATGGATGGCTACATGGAGCTTAGAAAAATAGAGGGCTATGGGTAACTCCTAGGCAGGTCTAATGTAAGGACATGTTCGTCACAACTTTGTGGGCCGAAGAGCCTGTATTGTGCTGAAAGTTTTCTATGTTTCAATATATACATCACAAACAGGAGAGGTCATGCCGAATAAAGTGTCACTGTTACAGAGCGAAGGCAGTACATGCAGACGATAAGGTGCGAGGGGCCACGACGAGGTCGATCGTGAGGTCAGGAGTCCATATGATTGTCGTAGGGAGCCGTACGATAATCCGATAAAACGAGGCAGAAGCCGTCCTTGAGACCGGTGGGGCGGGCTTTTGTATAATTCTCCCCGATGGGAGGGAGACCGGGTTGGGTGGGGGGTCTATGATTATGCTGACCCCTTTACCGAGACAGCAGGAGGGATTTAACTGGGGCCCGAGTGACAATCTTCTATTACCCAGATGGTGGTCAGTCTATGGAACGAGATGACAGAGGAAGAGGTATAGAGTGATGCATGAGAAACTAGGACTCTGGGCACTGTGTCATGTGACCCCTCAACAATGACGTCATTACTGTGCGAGGGGAAACGGATTTAATTGTGGCCACTAATCCGCCCCTCCCAGGGCGCAACACACCGCACAGACAATCAAAGTGGGTTCCCTCCTCTTCGCATCTCTCACGCGTTCCCTCCGTTTTATTCTCAAACAGGGGATCATTGGGGTCAGCTGTACATTTGCCGTGAAATCTCGCGACAGGATTGGACACGCCACCTAAACAGGGACAAACTAACAAAGATAAAACTGACCTCGATCTGTCCGGACCTGGGGCGCCGAAGGGGTCTTATAGACAATAGACAATAGTCCATAGGTGCAGAAGTAGACTACTCGGCCCTTCGAGCCTTCAGTTTTAACGTCATTCCTGTGAACTCTGACCTGTTTGTGCAGTGGCTGTCAGCCCGCCGGGTCCCGAGGAAATGGGAGGATCTTCGGCCTCATCGATGCGGGGTTCCTCTTTCCGAAAGTTCAGCTCTGAGTAGGTGGATTTCAGACCTTCTGGGAGAGAGAGTCGGAGAGGCAGATAAAGAAGAGAGTGAGAGCGGTAGAGAGTGGAGCAGGGTATCGATGAGAGAGAGAGGAGTGAGAGGGGGGAAAGTAAGGGCGAGAAGGGGTGAAACAGCGAACGAGAGGGTGAGGGAGGAAGGAGACATAGGAGAGACATAGGGAGGCAGAAGCAGAGAGCGATGGACAGATATGGGCAATGGGCGGGAAGATGCGAGAGAAAGCATGGGGAGTGAGAATGGGATGAGAGAAGTGGAGACAGATGGGGAGAGAGCAGGGGCGGAGAGTCGGGAACAGTGAGAGGACGGAGAGGTGTGAGCGCGAAAGAGAGGGGAATTGAGAAGGGAAAAAGGACAAAACTGGAAGAGGAATGAGGAAGAGAGAAATAGAGAACTTGAGAGACAGAGAGAGAGAAGAGCGAGGGGAGAGACCGTCGGGGAAAGGAGGAGAGACGTGGATGGAGAGGAGGAGACGGCGCGACGGGAAATGAGCGGCAAGTTTAGGGACAGAGCCGTTTGGAAGACCGATAGTGGCGGACGGGGTAGGATGAGAGAGTGCAGAGAGAGAGGGAAAGAGCGCGAGTGGGAGACAGAGGGTGGTAGAGACGGTGACTGTGATAGAGGAGAGACGGGAACGACAGTGGGCAATGAGAAAGTGCAAGGACAAGGGGCCAGAGGGAGACAGGGGGGAAACGGAGAGAGACGAGAAGAGAGGGTTTGAGGAAGTGAGGGAGGGAAGAGAACGGGAAAGATGGAACAGAGCGTGGTTTAGAAAAGAGAGAGCGCGTTTAAGGATTTATACCGCGCTCCCTCCTCACCGTCTCTCCAACTGTGACCCGCCTCACCGCACAGACACGGCGCTCACTCATCTCCGACCCCCTCCCCCCCCACTCCATAGCGCTTGCTCCTCGTCGGCCCTTCCTCCACATGGCACATCCCATGCTACCTCTCCTCGCCGACCCTTCTCACTGCACACGGCGCTCCCTCTATAGCGCCCCTCCCTGGACGCTCACTACTCACGGAAACCTCCGCACCGTCCATTGAACGTTCACCCCCCCACCCCCGTCGTCTCTCCAACGTGTTGTCTCTGTCTTATGCTCAAACATGCAATCTTCAAGGTCAACTGGACGTTTGCTCTGAGATCGTTCGACAGGATTGAACACGTCAGCTAAACACAGACAAGCCAAGGAAGAAACTGACCTCCACCTGTACGGTCCCGGGCCTCCGAGAGGGTCTTGACATTAAGTTCCGCGTACGTTACATCAGGTTCAGCTGGGAACAAAACAGTTAGAGTCGGACACAGTTTGAATTTCCCTCCAATCCGTCCCATCGCATACTCCCGGGGTCGGAAACAGAGTGAATCTCCCTCCAGACCGTCACATCACACAGTCCCGGGGTCAGACACAGAGTGAATCTCCTTCCACACCGTCCCATCACACAATCCCGGGGTCAGACACAGAGTGAATCTCCCTCCACACCGTCCCATCACACAATCCCGGGGTCAGACACAGAGTGAATCTCCCTCCACACCGTCCCATCACACAATCCCGCGATCAGACACAGAGTGAATCTCCCTCCACACCGTCCCATCACACACTCCCGGGGTCAGACACAGAGTGAATCTCCCTCTACACCGTCCCATCACACACTCCCGGGGTCAGACACAGAGTGAATCTCCCTCTACACCGTCCCATCACACACTCCCGGGGTCAGACACAAAGTGAATCTCTCTCCCGTGGAGCAGTAATAAAGCACTCCCGGGACCGGCCACTAGGTGTCACTCCCGGCTCACATTCGCTTGACGCAATGCCCGCTTTCCACACCGTCCCATCACACAATCCCGAGGTCAGACGCAGAATGAACCTCCCTTCACACCATTCCGTCACACTCTCCTGAGATCAGACACAGGGAAAAGCTCCTTCCACACCATCCCATCACACACTCCTTGGGTTAGACACAGAGATATTCACACTGCACACAGTTCCATCGCACTCTTGCGGTGTCAGACACAGAGTGAAGTTTCCTCCACACCGTCCCTTTACACACGACCGGTGCCAGACATAGTGAAATACTCTCTTAACACCGTCCCAATACATAACACTGTGGCCAGACGCAGAGACACTGTGTCTCCACACCGTCGCATCACAAACAACCAGGGTCAGACAGAGAGTGAAGCTCCCTCCACAGCATCCCATAGCACACTCCCATGTTCAGAGAGTGAGGGAATCTACGCTCACAGCGTCCCAACACACATTGCTGGGGTCAGACACAGAGCGAATCTCCCTCCACACCGTCCCATCGCACACTCCCGGGGTAAGGCAGAGAGTGAATCTCCCTCCAGACCATCCTATCATGCACTCCCAGGGTCAAAGACAGAGTGAATCTCCCTCCACACCGTCCCATCACACACTCCCGGGGACAGACACAAAGTGAATCCCCATCCTCGTCGTCCCACCACACACTCCCGGGGTCAGACATAGAGTGAAGCTCCCTCCCTCCGTCTCTCTGCCCTACTCACCTGGGGAAGGAAACCGTGAGTCCGTTTTGGTGAACTTCACATTCATGTAAGTCTCTCTGCCGTCCATTACTGTCAAAGAATCTCTGAGTCTGTGAGCTCAGAAGGGGAAGCAACCGTTGTCAGAGGAAGCCCGTGTTGACACGCGGGTCCGATCGGCAACAACAAACACCAGATGAGCAGCTGGTAAAGAGAGGAACCGAGACAGGAGGAGGATTGCGGGGAGGAGAGATGCTGGGGGCGTCAGAGAAAGTTAGTTAAAATTAGAGTGGCGGTTTCAGTACTGGAGGAATAGGGGAGGGAGAGGGGTGAGAGAGAGGGGAAAAAAGGTGGTTAGGGGAGAGAGAGATGCGGGGGACAGGGAGGCAGTAGGGACTGTGAGGAGAGAGGGAACAGTGCGATGTAGATTTGGAATGAAGTGGGGAGAAAAGGGGGAATTGAGAGGGAAGATTTGGAAAGAGATTGCGAAGAAGAACGATAAAAGAGACTACGAGCGAACGGGGTGAAGAGAGGGAGGGATGGAATGAGAAGGAGCGGAGGGGAAGACATGGAGGAGAGAGAGAGAGCGAGATGGAGAGCGGATGACTGAAGGAAGGGAAGGGATGAAGGAGAAGGAATTTAGACGATGGAGGGAAAGAGGGAGCGGGTGGGGTGAGAGAGGAAATGAAAGGAAGGAGGAAAGTAGAGAAGGAGGGCAGGAAAGAGGAAGGAGGGAATATCGGAGTGATTTATGTCACTCCTAAAGAGCCTCCATTGTCCTGGAGATTTGCACCCACCCCCCGGTTGGCTCCTGATTTCTCACAGCTCTTGACGATCCCGCGAGTCTCAAACTCTCTGTCCGCAAGAAACCATGGGCCCAGGACAAAACACTAGCACATCCACCGAGATGAAAGAAACTGCTCCCCTCGGAGAGAGGAGAACAGAGCCCAGTGGCGCCCTCTCTCTTTCCTTCCTTATTCCGTGGCATTCTCACTCCCTCTCTCTCCTTAGCTCTCCTTCTCTCCCCATCCCCCATTGCTCTCTTTGTGTTTTCACCTTCCCCGTTACCTTACCCTATTCTTTCACACATCGGCTCCACACCGATTCCCCTCTCTAACAGCACCGCCCGTCGCCGTGACCCAGAGATGTCCGAACCCACCCACCCACTGCACCCCGACCAGGAAGCTACCTGTATCTTCGGTCCCGTCCCTTCCGCATTTCCAGCGGTGGTGGATCGGGCAGAGATTAGATAACATTTGACCCTGCACAGCCGGCCATCTGTCTCCTGCGCCCTCCTCTCTCCAAATCTCTGATTTACCGGCAACGCCCCCTACTTCGATAGTTTCGTATCTACTCACACACACTTCCTGCGACAGAAAAAATAGACAACAGACAATAGGTGCAGGAGTCGGCTATTCGGCCCTTCAAGCAAGCACCACCATTCAATGTGATCATGGCTGATCATCCACATTCAGTACCCCTTCCATGCCTTCCCACAATATCCCTTGACTCCGCCAACTTTATGTGCTCTATCTAACTCCTTCTTGAAAGTATTCAGAGAATTGGCCTCCACTGCCTTCTGAGGCAGAGCATTCCTCAGATCCACCTCACTCTGGGTGAAAAAGTTTTTTTGCCTGAAATCCGTTCTGAATGGCTCACCCCGAAACTGGTTCTAGGCTCCGACAACATATAGAACACGATTCCTCCATCTAGCCAAGGGTTGGGCAAACGTTTTGACTTGTGGGCCACAAAGGGTTCTAAAATTTGACAGGGGGGCCGGACCAGGAGCAGATGGACGGAGTGTTTTGGTAATACACCTCATAACAGAAAATAAAATAACATGGGATATGTAGAAAACATGTGCTTTAATTTCAATTGAAAATGAACAAATGCATTACAACAAAATATCTGTCTTTGAAGTCCCATGGTATTTAGCTATTTATTGAAATGACCTTTAAAACATTGAAAATTAAATGAATAAAATACAGCTTTTTTAATAGTAACAGTTATTATTTTAAAGCACTGAAAATTTTGTTATCCTTCAAGATATTATCATCATCACTGACTGACTGTCTTTATTTCAAAAACGGTAGGAGATGCAGGGCTACTTGTCCTGCTCCTTCTTATTCAATTGTCCCCTGTGCCAAAACTCAACAACGACCAGCACAAGGACAGAACAGTGACAGCGCGCCAGTATGCGGAGCGCGTTATTTGATCTGGAGCGCATTTTTTATTTTGAGAACGTACGTGCACCTGCACACTACTCATGTCCATCACTTAACATAAATGACATTAGACATGTAAGGCTTACTGAAAAAAATATTTTCAAATGAATTTTTTACATATCACAACGAAGAAACATTTTTAATTTCAGTGGGAACAGTGTTATTGGTCTCCCTTTTTAGCCAGCGCATCAAAGTCTGGATTTAGTTTTGTTGTGACGATTCTCGGGATGGATCTAAGGTGTTGGTCAGTTAACGTGGATCTGTGGCTGGCTTTGCTGATGTTCATGACGCTGAAGGCCTGTTCACACAAATAGGTCGAGCCGAACAAAGACTAAAGCGCAAATGTGGAGTAATACCCTGCACCTCAACAAAGGTCAATGTATATAGAGTGCGTCATCTATTGGGAAAACGCCAGAATTGCGGGGGCAAATTATACTATAGAGGGAACTGAGAAATTGTAACGCTGGCTAATTGTGAGCCGGTTCGGATGTGCCAGGAAATGGGTCGCCACAAGGTCACAAAGTAAAGCGGAAATGTGGAGTAATACGCTGCACCTCAACAAAGGTCAATGTATATAGAGTGCGTCGTCTACTGGGAAAACGCCAGAATTGCGGGAAAAAAACGTTAACAAGGTCTATTAATATAATTTCATCAAGTTCTGCGGGCCGGATTAAAAAGCTTAACTGGCCGCATATGGCCCCCGTGCCGTGGTTTGCCCATGCCTGATCTAGCGTGTCCAATCCCTTAATAATCTTATGTGTTTCAATCAGATCTTATCTCATCCTTCTAAATTCCAGTGTATACAAACTCAGTCACTCCAATCTTTCAACATAAACAGAGTGAGGCTCCCTCCAAACCGCCCAATCACACATTCTCTTGGTTTGACACAAAAAAAGCTTACTCCACAACATCGCATCATACACTCCCGGGGTCAGACACAGAACGAAGCTTCCTCCACACCATCGCATCACCCTCCATATCGACCCGTTGTTTCACGTTGTTTGTCAATGAAAAGTTTGTTGAGGGGTGAGGTCATAGTTTCTTAACTACCCTACCTTACACTTTTACCTATCACATGCAGATAGGGGAGTTAAGAAAATTTATGGAGTGTTACCTTTCATTAGTCGACGGATAGAGTTTAAGAGTGGCGAGGTAATGCTGCAGCTCTATAAAACTCCGGTTCGCCCACACTTGGAGACTTGTGTTCAGTTCTGGTCGCCTCACTATAGGAAGGATGTGGAAACATTGGAAAGGGTACAGAGGAGATTTACCAGGATGCTGTCTGGTTTAGAGAGTATGGATTATGATCAGAGATTAAGGGAGCTAGGGCTGTTTGGAGAGAAGGAGGGTGAGAGGAGACATGATAGATGTATACAAGATATTAAGAGGAATAGACAGAGTGGACAGCCAGCGCCTTTTCCCCAGGGCAGCACTGCTCGATCCAAGATGTCATGGCTTTAAGGTAAGTGGTGAGTAGTTCAAGGTGGATATTAGAAGAAGATTTTTTTAAGAGTGTATTTGGTGTGTGGAATGCACTGCCTGAGTCAGTTGTGGAGGCAGATTCAGTAGTGAAATTTAAAAGATCACTAGACTGGTATATGGAGGAATTTAAGTTTGTTGGTTATATGGGAGGCGGGGTTTTAAAGTTCTGCACAACATTGTGGGCCGAAGGGCCTTTACTGTGCTGTACTGCTGAATGTTCTATGTTCTGTAGTTTTAAGGTGCTTGCATGGTGGTACAAAGGGTTGTCAGATAAATGTTTTTCACACAGAGAGTATGGGTTGCCACTGAGCGAGAATGCACTTCCAGCGATGGTGTTCGAGCCGGATTCAATGGGGTCTTTTAATAGTCTCTTAGATAGGAACTTTGTTCTAGGATTTTGTTAATGCAATAGACACCTACGCTTACTTCCGTTTCATCTGCAAACTCTGCCACAATGCCATCTGTTCCACTCAGCATTGAAAATCAATGTGAGAAGTAGCGGTCTCAACACAGTCCCCCTGAGTAACACCACTCGTCACTGGCAGCCAACCGGAGAAGACCGATTTTATTCCCACTCGCGGCCTCCTGCCTGTCAGCCATTCCCCTATCCATGCGTGTGTCTTTCCTGTAACACCATGGGATTATGTCTTGTTAAGCAACCTCATTCATGGCACTTTTCCAAATGCGTTCTGGAAATCCGGTAAATGACATACACTGTCTGTCCTTTGTCCACTCTGCTGGTTTCATCCTCAAAGAACTCTAACAGATTTGTCGACATCTTTTCCCCAGACAGAAGCCAGCTGACTGACTAATTTTAGCATTAGGCACCAAGTGCCTCTCAACCACAAATTTATTAATAGACTCCAACACTCTCCCAACCACTGAGTTTAAGCAAACTAGAAACTGTGAAACATAGAAACCCTACAGCACAATATAGGCCCTTCAGCCCACAAAGTTATTCCGAACATGTAACTACCTCAGAAATTAGTAGGCATACTCATAGACCTCTATTTTACTAAGCTCCGTGTACCTCTCTAAATGCCTCTTAAAAGCCCCTATCCTATCTGCTTCCACCACCGTTGCCGGCAGCCCATTCCACGCACTCCATACTCTGTGAGTAAAGGAACTTACCCCTGACATCACCTCTGCACTTATTCCCCAGGATCTTAAACCTGTGTCCTTTTCTGGCAACCATTTCAGCCCTGGAGAACAGCCTCTGACGATCCACACGATCAATGCTTCTCATTATTTTGTACACCTCTATAAGGTCACCTCTCATTCTACTTCGCTTCAAGGAGAAAAGACCAAGTTCACTCAACCTATCCTCACAAGGCATGCTCCCCAATCCAGGCAAAATCCAAATCTCCTCTGCACCCTTTCTACGGCTTCCACATTCTTCCTGTAGTGAGACGACAAGAACTGAGCAGAGTACCACAAGCGGGTTCTGCCCAGGGTCCTATATTGCTGCAACATTACCTCTCGTCTCCTAAATTCAATTCCACGATTGGTGAAGGCCAGCATACCATAACACTTCTTAACCACAAGGTCGACATGCGGGTCAGCTTGAAGTGTCCTATGGTCTCGGAATCGAAGATCCCTCTAATCCTCCACACTGCCAAAAGTCTTAACAATAATACCATATTCTGACATCATATTTGACCTACCAAAGTGAGACACTTCACACTGATCTGGTTTAAACTCCATCTGCCACTTCTAAGCAATTTTTTTCATCCTATTAATGTCCCGTTGTAACCGCTGTCAACCCACCACTCTATCCACAACACCTCCAACCTCAGTGACATGAGCAAATTTACCAATCCATCCCACCACATACTTATCTAGGTCATTTATAAAAACAAAATACTTAGAGTAAGGGTCCCAGAACAGATCCCTGAGCACTCCACTGGAGATCAAACTCCATGCAGAATATGATCCGTCCACAACCACAGTTTGTCTTCTATGAGCAAACCAGTTCTAGATCCACAAAGCAATGACCCCCTTAGATCCTATGATTCCTCACTTTCTCAGCAAGCCTTGCATGGGGTACCTTATCAAATTCATTGCTGATATCCATATAGACTGCATCCACTACTCTTCCATTATCAATTTGTTTAGTCACATCCTCAAAAAATTCAATCAGGCTCGCAAGGCACGGCCTTACCTTGACAAGGCTATGACAACTACTCCTAATCATATCATACCCCTCCAAAAGCTCTTAAATCCTGCCTCTCAGGATCGTCTCCATCAAATTACCAACCAGTCAGGTAAGACTCAGTGGTCTATAATTCCCTGGGCTATCTGTACTCCCTTTCTTAAATAACGGACCAACTTCCGCAGCACTTTAATCCGGAAACTCTCTTGTCCCTATTTATGATGCAAAGATCCTCGCCAGAGGCTCAGCAATCTCCTCCGTCGCCTCCCAGAGTAGCCTGGGTCACGTTACGTCTGGTCCCGGCGACTTATCCAGCTCCAGCACATCCTCTTTTTTAATATCTACATACTCAAGCTTTTAGGTCTGCTGCAAGTCATCACTTCAATCACTACGATCCTTTTCCATAGTGAATAGTGAAGCGAAGTATTCATGAAGTAGCTCTGCTCTTTCCTTCGGTTCCATCCACAGTTTCCCATATTGAGTTTTGAAAGGTCCTATTCTTTCACGTCTTATCCTCCGGCCTTCTCATAGTCCTTTCTGATCTTCTAATTTCCTTCTAACTTCCTTTCTATCATCTTCTATATCCCTATCATTACGTAGCTCTCTGAAACTTTTGTAAACGTTTCTTTTCTTCTTGACTGGATTTATAACAGGTTTTTTTTTTACACCACAGTTCCTCTGTCCTACCATAAACTACCTGTCTCATTATAAGAACTCCAGTACAGAACTCTACACAATTACCCACTGAATGTTTGCCACATTTCTTACGTACTTCTTTCTTGAGAACATCTGTTTCCACATTAAGCCTCCAATATCCAGCCTGAGAGCGTGATAGCCAATTAAACGCTTTTCTAAATTGTCAGTTCCTATCTCTCTCCGATGCTATTGTAAAGGAGATAGAATTATGATCACTATCTCCAAAATGTCTGGAGATCGACACTGGACCAGGTAAAATTTCCATATCCAAATCATGTACAGCCTCTCCTCTTGCAGGCCTATGTACAAAAACCTTCCTGAACACACCTAACAAACTGGACCCCATCTAAACCATTTGCTCCAGGGAGATGTCAATTGATATTTGGGAAATTAAAAACTCCCATCACGACAACTCCGTTATTATTGCACCTTTCCCCAGAATCTGTTTCCCTATCTGCATCCTCGATATTCCTGTTACTATTAATGCGGACTATAAAAACACCAAGTAAAATTATTGTTCCCTTCCTGTTCCGGACCTCCACACACAGAGACTCCATAGACAATCCCTCCATGGCGTCCACGTTTCCTACAGCGGTGGCAATATCAATCATCGGCAGTGCCACGCCCCCACCACATTTGCCTCCGTCCCTGTCTATCCTGAAAGGAGAATATAGGGAGTTAAGTCACTTCCCCACATAAATTCGATCAGTCCCATAAGGCACCATCTGCCCTTTACAAAGCGAAGCTGACAACTCTTAACCATGTTATGACTCTCCAAATATTCACAAATCCTGCCTGTCAGGATCTTCACCATCAATGTACCAACCAGTGAGGTAAGAATTAGTGGTCCATAATTTGCTGGGCTATCTCTACTCCCTTTCCTGAATGACGGACCAACATCCGCAACACTCCAATCCTCGGAACCTCTCTCGTCCCCATTTATGATGCTGAGATCAACGGCAGAGGCTCAGCAATCTCCTCTTTCGCCTCCCAGCGTAGCCTGGGTTGCATTTCGTCCGGTTCTGGCGGCTAATTCAACTTGATGCTTTCTAAATGCTCCAGAACATTCTTTCTCTTAATATCTCCATGCGTAAGCTGTTCAGTCTGCTGCCAGCCATCACTTCAATCACTGAGATCCTCTTTCCACAGTAAATACTGAAGTGAAGTGTTCATGAAGTACCTCTGCTATTTCCTCCGGGTCCATTGCACTTTCACAATGTCACACTTGATAGATCCTATTCTTTCACGTTTTATACTCTTGTTCTTCACAAAGCTGTAAAATGTGTTGGTGGTTTCCTTAATTCTGCTCACTGAGGCCTTCTCATAGCCCGTTCTGCTCTCCTAATTTCCTTCTAAGCTCTTTCCTAACAGCATTATAATATTCTCGATCTCCAAAATTACCCAGCTCTCTGAACCGTTTGTAAACTTTTCTTCCTGACTGGATTTATTACAACCTTTTTACACCACGCTCCCTCTATCCTACCATAACCTCCCTGTCTGTACAGAATCTACACAATTATCCCCTGAATATTTGCCACATTTCTTACGTACGTTTTCCTGAGAACATCTGTTTCCAACTTAAGCCTCCAGTGTCCTCCCTGATAGCAGCATAATTCATTTAACTCCAATTAAACGCGTTTCTAAACTGTCGGTTTCTATCTCTCTCCAATGCTGATGTAAAGGAGATAATTATGATCACTATTTCCAAAATGTTCTCCCACTGACACCAGACCAGGTACATTTTCCAAAACCAAATCAAGTACAGCCTCTACTGTTGTAGGCCTATCTGTCAAGAAACCTTCCTGAAGACACCTATCAAACTCGACCCCATCTAAACCACTTGCTCTAGGGAGATTCCAATTGATAGTTTGGAAATTAAAAAATCCCATCACGACACTTCATTAGTATTACTGCATTCCAGGATCTGATTCAGTATCTGCATCATCGATATTCCTGTTACTATTAGGCCCCCTATAAAAAACACCAGGTAAAGTTATCACCCCTTCCTGCTCCGAACCTCCACTCACAGAGACTCCATAGAGAATCCCTCCATGGAACCCACTGTTCCTACAGCGGTGACGCTATCAATGATCAACAGTGCCACGCCCCCGCCCCCGCTCTCTGTCCTTTCCGAAACATCTAAAACCTTCCACTTGAAGTAACCATTCCTGTCCCTAAGCCATCCACGTCTCTGTAATGGTCACCATTTCTTATCTCCAAGTAGTGATCCACGGTGTAAGCTCACCCGCTTTGTTCAAAACACCCCTTGCGTTAACATAGATACATCTCAAGCCTTCGGTTTAAGTGCAACACTACGCTATCATCTGCCTAAACTCACTCTCACACTGTCTACAAGCCTTCTCTATTTGTGAGCTAACCTCCTCTTCCCCAATCCTTCAGATCGGTTTCCACCCCCGAAACACTCTAGTTTAGTGAGGGAACGGTGTGAAGGGAGATTCACTCTGTGTCTGACCCCGGGAGTGTGTGATGGGACGGTGTGGAGGGAGATTCACTCTGTGTCTGACCATTGCAGTGTGTGATGGGACGGTGCGGAGGGAGATTCACTCTGTGTCTGACCCCGGGAGTGTGTGATGGGACGGTGTGGTTGGAAATTCACATTGCGTCTGTTCCCGTGATTGTGTGATGAGACGGTGTGGTGAAAGATTCACTCTGTGTCTGAGCCCCGGAGAGTTTGATGTGATCGTGTGCAGGGAGGTTGGTTCTGTCTCTGACCCAGGCATTGTGTGTATGGACAGTGCAAGTTTGCTTCTCTCTGTGTCTGACCCCAGGAATCTGTGTTGGGACTCTGTGAGCGTAGATTCCCTCACTCTCTGAACATGGGAGTGTCCTATGGGATGCTGTGGAGGGAGCTTCACTCTCTGTCTGACCCTGGTTGTTTGTGGTGCGACGGTGTGGAGACACAGTGTCTCTGCGTCTGGCCACAGTGTTATGTATTGGGACGGTGTTAAGAGAGTATTTCACTATGTCTGGCTCCGGTCGTGTGTAAAGGGACGGTGTGGAGGAAACTTCACTCTGTGTCTGACACCGCAAGAGTGCGATGGAACTGTGTGCAGTGTGAATATCTCTGTGTCTAACCCAAGGAGTGTGTGATGGGATGGTGTGGAAGGAGCTTTTCCCTGTGTCTGATCTCAGGAGAGTTTGACGGAACGTTGTATGGAGAAACTCACTCTGTGTCTGACCCCGGGAGTGGGTGGTGGGAGAGTGTGGAACGTACTTCACTCTGTGTCTGACCCCGGGAGTGGGTGGTGGGAGAGTGTGGAGCGTACTTCACTCTGTGTCAGACCCCGGGAGTGGGTGTTGGGACGGTGTGGAGGGAGATTCACTCTGTGTCTGACCCCGGGAGAGTTTGATGGGACCGCGTAGAGGAATAATCACTCTGTGTCTGACCCCGGGAGTGTTTGATGGGACGGTGTGGAGGGAGATTCACTCTGTGTCTGATCCCGGGAGTGTGTGATGGGACGGCGTGGAGGGAGAGTCACACTGTGTCTGATCCAGGGAGTGTGTGATGGGACGCTGTGGAGGGAGATTCGCTCTGTGTCTGAACCCGCGAGTGTGTGAAGGGACGGTGTTGAGGAGTTTCACTCTGTGACTGACAGCCGGATTCACGAACGAGAAGGACTTTGAATTGTGTAAGGTAAGGGAAAAAGTAGGGAAATTATGGAAACTAGGAAGCACTGTCATTTTTAAGGAACAGAAAAGTAGATAAGTTTCCGGGTCCTGACAGGATATTCATAGGACCTGGAGGGAGTTTGGGGTAGAAATAACAGAGGCTCTGAGAGAAATATTTCCAATGTCATTGGAAACGGCGATTGTGCCGGTTGACTGGCGTATTGCTCATGTGGTTCCATTGTTTATAAAGGGCTCTAAGAGTAAACCTCACAATTATAGGCCTGTGAGATTGACGTCAGAGGTGCGTAAATTTATGGAAATTATTCTTAGAGATGGTCTATATAATTATCTGGATAGACAGGGTCTGATTAGGAATAGTCAGCGTGGATTTGTGCATGGAAAGTCATGTTTGACAAATATTGAATTTTTGAATAGGTTACGAGGAAAGCTGACGAGGGTAAAACAGTGGACGTTGTCTATATGGACTTCAGTAAGGCCTTTGATAAGCTTCCACACGTAAGGCTAGTTAGGAAGGTTCAATTGTTAGGTATTAATAATGAAGTTGTAAAATGGATTCAACGGTGGCTGATTGGAGATTCCAGAGAGTAGTGGTGGATAACGGTTTGTCAGGTTGGAGGCCGGTGAGTAGTGGTGTGCCTCAGAGATCTGTATTGGGTCGAATGTTGTTTGTCATATCCGTTAATGATCCGGATGATGGGGTGGTAAATTGGATTAGTAAGTATACAAATGATACTAAGGTAGGTGGCGTTGTGGCTAATGAAGTTTGTTTTCAAAACTTTCAGAGAGATTTAGGCCAGTTAGAAGAGGGGGCTGAGCGATGGCAGATGGAGTTTAATGCTGATAATTGTGAGTTGCTACATTTTGGTAGGAATAATCTAAATAGGACATACATGGTAAATTGTAGGGCATTGAAAAATGTAGTAGAACAGAGTGATCGAGGAATAATGGTGCATATTTCCCTGAAGGTGGAATTTAATGTTGTTATGGTGGTGCAGAAAGATTTTGGTATGCTGGCTTTTATAAATTACAGCATTGAGTATAGAAGTTGGGATGTAATTTTAAAATTGTACAAGGCATTGTTAAGGACAAAATTAGAGTATTGTGTATAGATCTGGTCACCGAATAATAAGAAAGAAGTCAACAAAATAGAGAGAGTAAAGAGAAGGTGTATTAGAATGTTACCTCGGTATCAGAACCGAAGTTACAGGGAAAGTTTGAACAAGTTAGGTCTATATTTTTTGGAGAGTAGAAGGTTGATGGGGGACTTGATAGTGGTATTTAAAATAATGAGGAGAATAGATCGAGCTGATGTGGATAGGCTTTTTTTCCATTGAGAGTAGGGGGGATTCGAAAAAAAGGGCAATATTTGAGAGTTGGGGGGGCAGTAGTTTAAGGGTAAATCGAGGAGGGATGTCTTTACTCAGAGAGTGGTAGTTGTGTGGAATGACCTTCTGGTAGAAGTGCTAGAGGCAGGTACGGTATTGTCATGTAAAGTAAACTTGGATAGCATATGGTCAGGAAAGGAATGGAGGGTTATGGGCTCAGTGCGGGCCAGTGGGACTACGTGAGAGTAAGCGTCGGCACGGACTCGAAGGGCAGAGATGGACTGTTTTCGTTCTGTAATTGTTATGTGGTTATATGTGTGATGGGAGTGTGTGGTGGGAGATTCGCTCTGTGTCTGAACCCGGGAGTGGTGATGGGACGCTGTGGAGGGAATTTCACATTGCTTCTGTTCCCGTGATTGTGTGATGAGACGGTGTGGTGAAAGATTCACTCTGTGTCTGAATCCCGGAGAGTTTGAAGGGATCGTGTGTGGTTCTGTCTCTGACACATGCCTTGTGTTTGTGATCGGCCGGTGTGGAGGTACCGTCTCTCAGTGACTGACCCAGGGAGTGGGTGGTGGGAGAGTGTGGAACGTACTTCACTCTGTGTCTGACCCCGGGAGTGGGTGGTGGGAGAGTGTGGAGCGTACTTCACTCTGTGTCTGACCCCGGGAGTGGGTGGTGGGAGAGTGTGGAGCGTACTTCACTCTGTGTCTGACCCCGGGAGTGGGTGGTGG
The DNA here is from genome assembly GCF_030144855.1 of Hypanus sabinus. Lineage (NCBI taxonomy): Eukaryota > Metazoa > Chordata > Chondrichthyes > Myliobatiformes > Dasyatidae > Hypanus > Hypanus sabinus. The sequence goes on along the minus strand of NW_026781249.1, from coordinate 237,108 downwards.
GAGAGTGTGGAGCGTACTTCACTCTGTGTCTGACCCCGGGAGTGGGTGGTGGGAGAGTGTGGAGCGTACTTCACTCTATGTCTGACCCCGGGAGTGGGTGGTGGGAGAGTGTGGAGGGAGATTCACTCTGTGTCTGACCCCGGGAGTGGGTGGTGGGAGAGTGTGGAACGTACTTCACTCTATGTCTGACCCCGGGAGTGGGTGGTGGGAGAGTGTGGAACGTACTTCACTCTATGTCTGACCCCGGGAGTGGGTGGTGGGAGAGTGTGGAACGTACTTCACTCTATGTCTGACCCCGGGAGTGGGTGGTGGGAGAGTGTGGAACGTACTTCACTCTATGTCTGACCCCGGGAGTGGGTGGTGGGAGAGTGTGGAACGTACTTCACTCTATGTCTGACCCCGGGAGTGGGTGGTGGGAGAGTGTGGAACGTACTTCACTCTATCTCTGAGTTCGGCAGATGGTGATGGGAAAAAAGGGAGAGAGCTTCACTCTGTGACTGAAACCCGGAACTCTAGAGGGCGCTTTACTCTGGGTCTGTCCTCGGAATTTTTAATTAGACGGTGTGTCGGGAGTTTCATTCTGAGTCTGAAACGTGATTGTGGGATGTGACGATGTACGGAGATTCACTTGTGCCTGAACCCGGAGCTGTGTGATGGGCCTGTGTAGAGGGAAATTCACCCACTGTCTGACCAAGTGTCTGTGTGATGAGACCGTGTGGAGGGAGTTTCACTCTGTGTCTGACACCGAGATTGTGCGATGGGACGGTGTGGAGGGTGAATCTCCCTGTCGGAGCTCGGAAATTGGAACCAGAACTGGACAACATAATCCAGATGGTGATGGTGGATGGTTGTTTTTGTAATTGTAAGTTTCTAATCGTTAGTGTACATAGGGATAGGGATGAGGCGGTATGTAGGGAGCTTCACGATGTGTCTGACACTGGGAGTGCGAAATGGTACGGGGTGGAGGGAGCTTCACTCTGTGTCTGTTCCCGGGAGTGTGTGATGGGACGGTGTGGAGCGTGAATCTCTCTGTCGGAGCTCAGAAATTTTTGATGAGGCGACGTGTCGGGAGCTTCACGATGGGTCTGACACTGGGAGTGTGAAATGGGACGGTGTGGAGGGAGCTTCACTCTGAATCTGTTCCCGGGAGTGTGTGATGGGACGCTGTGGAGAAAGTTTCACTCTCTGTATGACCCCAAGAGTGACTGGTTGGACTGTGTGTCGAGATTCACTCTGTGCCTGCTCCCGGGAGTTTGTGATGGGACGGTGTGGAAGGAGATTCATTTTGTGTCTGAACCCGGGAGTGTGTGATGGGACGGTGTGGAGTGACATTCACTCTGCGTCTGACCCCTTGGAGAGTGTGATGTGACGGCGTGGAGGGTGATTCACCCGATGCCTGACCCAGGGATTTTGTGATGGGGCGTTGTGGAGGGAGATTCACTCTGTGTCCGACCACGGGAGTGTGTGTTGGGACAGTGTGGAGGGAGATTCACTCTGTGTCTGAAGCCGCGAGTGTGTGATGGGACGGTGTTGAGGAGTTTCACTCTGTGACCTACATCTGGATTCACGCACGAGAAGGGCTTTGAATTGTGTAAGGTAAGGGAAAAAAATAGGGAAATTATGTAAACTAGGAAGTATTGTCATTTTTAAGGAACAAAAAAGGAGATAAGTTTCCGGGTCCTGACAGGATATTCATAGGACCTGGAGGGAGTTTGGGTTAGAAATAACAGAGGCTCTGAGAGAAATATTTCCAATGTCATTGGAAACAGCGATTGTGCCGGAGGATTGGCGTATTGCTCATGTGGTTCCATTGTTTATAAAGGGTTCTAAGAGTAAACCTCACAATTATAGGCCTGTGAGTTTGACGTCAGAGTTGCGTACATTCATGGAAATTAATCTTAGAGATGGTCTATATAATTATCTGGATAGACAAGGTCTGATTAGGAATAGTCAGCGTGGATTTGTGCATGGATGGTCATGTTTGACAAATCTTATTGAATTTTTTGAAGAGGTTACGATGAAAGCTGACGAGGGTAAAGCAGTGGATGTTGTCTATATGGACTTCAGTAACGCCTTTGACAAGCTTCCACACGTAAGGCTGGTTAGGAAAGTTTAATTGTTAGGTATTAATATTGAAGTTGTAAAATGGATTCAACAGTGCTTGGATGGGAGATGACAGAGAGTACTGGTGGAAAACTGTTTTTCAGGTTGGAGGCCGGAGACTAGTGGTGTGCCTCAGAGATCTGTATTGGATCGAATGTTGTTGGACATATACATTAATGATCCGGATGATGCGGTGGTAAATTGGATTAGTAAGTACACAGATTATACTTATATATATGGTTACAGATGATACAGATATATGGTTATATGTGTGATGGGAGAGGGTGGAGGGAGATTCGCTCTGTGTCTGACCCTGTGTGAGTGTAACGGGACGGTGGGGAGGGAGATTCATTCTGTTCCTGACCCCGGCAGAGTGTGGTGGGACAGTGTGGAGAAAGCGTCACTATGTGTCTGCTTCCGGGAGAGTGTGATGGGAAGGTTTGTTGGGAGATTCATTCAAAGTCTGAACCCGGGAATGTGTGATGGGACAGTGTGGAGGAGATTCACGCTTTGTCTGACCCCTTCAATGTGTGATGGGAGAGTGTGGAGTGAGATTCATTCTGTGTCTGACCCCAGGGATATGTAAAGGGAATGTGTGGAGTGAGCTTCTCTCACTGTCTGACCCCGGGAGTGTGTGATGGGACGGTGTGGACGGAGGCACACTCTGTGTTTGTCCCAGGGAAAACGTGATGGGACGGTGTGGAGTGAGAATCAGTCAGTTTCGAAACCCGGTGTGTGTGATGGGACGGTGTGAATGGAGTTTCACTTTCCGTCTGTCCCGTGGTGATTCACTCTGTGTCGGACACCCGGAAAGATTGATGGATCGTGTGCAGGGAGTTTCGTACTATGTCTGACCCAAACAGTGTGTCATTGGACGGTGTCGAGGGTGCTGCACTCTGTGTCTGACTTCACGTGATTGAGTGACAAGGCAGTCTAGACGGAGATTCACTCTGTGTCTGACCCCGGGAATGTGTGAATGGAACGGTGTGTAGGGACATTCCCTCTGTGATTCCGGGAGTGTGTGATGGGACGGTGTGGAGGGAGATTCACTCTGTCTCTGATTCCGGGGGTTTGTGATGGGACGGTGTGGAGGGAGATTCACTCTGTGTCGGACTCCAGGAGTGTGTGATGGGACGGTGTGGAGGGAGATTCACTCTGTGTGTGAGCCCGGGAGTGTGTGAATGGAACTGTGTGTGGGGAGATTCACTCTGTGTCTGACACCGGGAGTGTGTGATGGGACGGTGTGGATGGAGTTTCACTTTCCGTCTATCCCGTGGTGATTCACTCTGTGTCGGACACCCGGAGAGATTGATGGGATCTTGTGTAGGGAGGTTCGTACTCTCTCTGACCCAAGCAGTGTGTGACTGGACGGTGTCGAGGGTGCTGCACTCTGTGTCTGACCTCACGTGATTTTGTGACGAGACAGTGTGGAGGGAGATTCACTCTGTGTCTGACCCCGGGAATCTGTGAATGGAACGGAGTGCAGGGAGATTCACTCCCCTGTGACCACGGGAGTGTATGATGGGAAGGTGTGGAGGGAGATTCAGTCTGTGTCTGGTTCCGGGAGTGTGTGATGGGACGGTGGGTAAGGAGATTCAATCTGTGTCTGACCCCGGGAGTGTGTGATGGGACTGTGTGGAGGGAGATTCACTCTGTGTCTGATTCCGGGAGTGTGTGATGGGACGGTGTGGAGGGAGATTCGTTCTGTGTCTGACACCGGGAGTGTGTGATGGGACGGTGTGGAGGGAGATTCGCTCTGTGTCTGACGATGGGAGTGTGTGATGGGACGGTGTGGAGGGAGATTCACTGTGTGTCTGACCCCGGGAGTGTGTGATGGGACGGTGTGGAGGGAGATTCGCTCTGTGTCTGACCCCTGGAGTATGTGATCGGACGGTGTGCAGGAAGCTTCGCTCACTATTTGACCACAGGAGTGTGTAATGAAAAGGTGTGGAGGGAGCTTCACTGATGTCTGATCCCTTAGTTGTGTGATGGGACGGTGTGGAGGGTGATTCTCTCTGTGTCTGATGCCGGTGTGTGAGACAACGCCACGGTTTGGAGGGATCTTCGCTCTGTGTCTGGCTGGAGCTTGTTATGGGACGGTGTGGAAAGAGAATCACTTTGTTTCTGATCCCCTGATTGTGTGATGGGATGGTGTGGAGGGAGATTCCATCTGGTTATGAGCCCGGGTGTGGCTGTATAGTCGGTGTGGAGGAAGCTTCATTCTCTGTCACGTTCCGGGATTTGTGATTGGACAGTGTGGAGAGAGCTTCACTTTGTATCACCACTAAAGCGTGCGCTTGGACCGTGTGGAGTGAGCTGCGATCACAGTCTGACATGGGAGTGTGTGATCGGACGGTGTATCAGAAGCTTCACTTGCCAGGAGTGGAGTTATCCTCACATGGTCTGGCACAAACCTCTTCCTCGATTGAGCTCATTACCAGCATCTTTGAGCCATTGCTTTAGTATTATTTATTCGCCCCATCGTGAGATTTTGTCACGTTTATATGAAATAAAAAGCGCCTTTCCTGTTGATCCATCCCTGTCAACAAGTTTGTTCTGTAAATGGGGAACAGAGAACAGTGAGTGACGGTTTTATGTTTTCTGAACGAGAAATTCTCAACCCACAGAGAGACATCATGTCTTTGCTGATAGTCACGAGTACACTCAATAAAGGGCGGTTCCCTGCAACCATCCTTTTTTTTTTTAGCAGAATCGTTCACTGTAGTTATCTGACCTCAAGTCCCACAACCCAAGCTCCGGAAAAGATATTTCCCCTCAGCCATCAGGAAAGAGTTACAGGAGCATCTGGACCCACACAACCAGGTTCAGGAGCAGCTCTTCCCCCTCAAACATCAGGAACAAAGTTCAGGAGTTCCTGGACTCACACCAACAGGTTTGGGAACGGTTATTAGCCCTCAATCATAAGGAGTATGTACAAGGGATTGCGGATGCCACCCGCACATTCATGAGCCGTCACTCTCCCTCAAACATTCAGAAGCAGCTACAGAAGCCTCAGGACTCGCACGACCAGGTTCATGAAATGCGATTACCCCTCACACCAGAAAGGGGGTCCAGGAGCTTGGGTACTCACACCACTAGTTTCGGGAACCGATATTACCCCTCAATCATCAGGAAAGACTTACAGGAGCCTCAGGGCGCACACTGCCTGGTACAGAGACAGTTATTAACCAGCAACCATACCTTTTTGCACAAGATGGTTGCGGTGTTTACACAAATTGTATCACCACTTTTCAGACACACGCACTCAAGCTGTCCACCGTTAACGCCGTCAAGCTAATTTCCTCGAGTACATACAATTTTCAACATGAATTGATCAGTTACGTAATATGCTCATTGTTTGTATCCATCTACTCTGCAACTTAGTTTTGCAACAAATGTCAAAGTTAACCGTGAGAAATAAGATCTAATATCAGAATAGATATATGTCACCACATGCAACACGGAGATGTGTGTGTTTTTTTATAGTGTAGAGATACAAAATAAATTAAACAGCCCTTTGTCTGATGCTGCAACTCTTGAGCAGCAGGAAGTCAGGTGATGTGGGCTGGCAGAATGCCTCGTCCATAGAGCCTGTTTCCATAACTTTGTTTTTAACTTGTACCTGTTTACTGCATACCGTTTCAGGTTTAAAAACAGAGGACTGGCTCCCGATTACGACCAACAACTAAACAAAGGTAATTTTAAAAAATCCAAATGGCTTTAAGAGTTAAAAATGGCAGCTGCTGAGTTTAGAAAGCTGGTCTTGGAAGGTTATGCGAGGCAAACTGGCCCGGGAAGTGAAAATTCAGACACAGAGTGAAACTCCCTCCTCATCCTGGGCCCGTGTACCTCCCTCTAACTGGAAGTTGGACATCCTCGTCCGGAAGCCTCAGTCAGTGCGGATGGGCAGTGAAATCATCGATTTGGTGAGGAAGTAGAGAGGCTACAGAAGGGTTCAGTGTGATTGGGAGAATGGGCAAAGAAGTGGCGGATGGGTTTCTGTGTGACCATACACTTTGGAAGAAGAAAGATAGACTGCTTCCTAAATGATGAAAATAGAAAAGATATTTGCGTCGCAAAGGTAATTGTGAGAACTTGGGCTGGTTCCCTCAAAGTTAGTTTAGAGGTGGAGTCGGGGGCGAGGAGGTCAAACGCAATGTAGCATTCATGTGAGGAGGATTCGAATATAAATCAAGGATGCAAAGTTGAGACTTCACAATGCACTGCCGAGGCCTCAGGGAAGATTGTGGACAATTATGGGTCCATTATCTGAACCGGCCAGGTGTGATTGCTTTGGACATTTTTGAAATGAAGTTCACGAAGATGATTCCGGTGTTGAAACACATAACAAATCAGAATCATTTGGTGGCTGAAACTCTGAAGGTTGGAGAGGGACGTGGGGGTGGGGGTGTTGCTGAAACTCTGAGGACTGGAGAGGGACGTGGGGGTGGGGGTGTTGCTGAAACTCAGAAGACTGGGCAGGGATGTGGGGGTGGGGGTGTTGCTGAAACTCTGAGAACTGGGGAGGGACGTGGGGGTGTGGGTGTTGCTGAAACTCTGAGGACTGGGGAGGGACGTGCGGGTGGGGGTGTTGCTGAAACTCTGAAGACTGGGGAGGGACGTGGGGGTGGGGGGTGTTGCTGAAACTCTGAGGACTGGGCAGGGACGTGGGGGTGGGGGTGATGTTGCTGAAACTCTGAGGACTGGGCAGGGACGTGGGGGTGGGGGGATGTTGCTGAAACTGAGGAATGGGGAGGGACGTGGGGTTGGGGGGGATGTTGCTGAAACTCTGAGGAATGGGGAGGGACGTGGGGTTGGGGGGGGTGTTGCTGAAACTCTGAGGACTGGGCAGGGATGTGGGGTTGGGGGGTGTTGCTGAAACTCTGAGGACTGGGGAGGGACGTGGGGGTGGGGGATGTTGCTGAAACTGTGGACTGGGGAGGGACGTGGGGGTGGGGGATGTTGCTGAAACTGTGGACTGGGGAGGGACGTGGGGGTGGGGGTGTTGCTGAAACTCTGAGGACGGGAGGGACGTGGGGGTGGGGTATTTTGCTGAAACTGAAGACTGGGGAGGGACGTGGGGGTGGGGGGTGTTGCTGAAACTCTGAGGACTGGGGAGGGACGTGGGGGTGGGGGATGTTGCTGAAACTGAGGACTGGGGAGGGACGTGGGGGTGGGGTGATGCTGCTGAAACTCTGAAGACTGGGGAGGGACGTGGGGGTGGGGGGATGTTGCTGAAACTGAAGACTGGGGAGGGACGTGGGGGTGGGGGATGTTGCTGAAACTCTGAGGACTGGGGAGGGACGTGGGGGTGGGGGATGTTGCTGAAACAAGACTGGGGAGGGACGTGGGAGTGGGGGATGTTGCTGAAACTGTGGACTGGGAAGGGAAGTGGGGGTGGGGGGATGTTGCTGAAACTGAAGACTGGGGAGGGACGTGGGTGTCGGGGATGTTGCTGAAACTCTAAGGACTGGGGAGGGACGTCGGGGTGGGGGATGTTGCTGGAACTCTGAGGACTGGGGAGGGACGTGGGGGTGGGGGGATGTTGCTGAAACTGTGAAGACTGGGAAGGGACGTGGGGGTGGGGGATGTTGCTGAAACTGAGGACTGGGGAGGGACGTGGGGGTGGGGGGATTTTGTTGAAACTCTGAGGACGGGAGGGACGTGGGGGTGGGGGGATGTTGCTGAAACTCTGAGGACTGGGGAGGGACGTGGGGGTGGGCGGATGTTGTTGAAACTCTGAGGACTGGGGAGGTACGTGGGGGTGGGGGGATGTTGTTGAAACTCTGAGGACTGCGGAGGTACGTGGGGTTGGGGGGATGTTGCTGAAACTGATGGTATGTTTCAAAGCCTCGATACAGCAGATGCGGAGAGAATGTTCTCCGTGGTGGGAGAGTCTGAGTTCAGAGGGTCCACATCAGAACAGAGGCCCCTCCTTTCAGTACGGAGATTGGGGTGGGGGGGATTTATTTCAACAGTAGGTACTGAAGCTCTGGACGTCGTTGCCACAGGCGGCTGTGAAGGCCGCCATTGTGTATATTGAAGTTGGAGATTGATATATTCTTGATTATTAAGGGCATGAAGAATCATGCGGAGAAGACAGGAGATTGGGGCTCTGAGGGAGATTTATCCGCCATAGTGAAATGGCGCAGCGGACTCGATGGACCAAACGGCCAGGCACTTTTCCTATATTAGATGGTCCTGTGTTAGACCATAAGACCACAAGACATTGGAGCAGATTTAGGTCATTGAGTCTGCTCCGCCATTTAATTATAGCTGATCCGTTTTCTTCAACCTCCTTAAACCCACTTCACGGCTTTCTCCCCATAACATTTGATGCCGAGTCCAATCAAAAACCGATCACTCTCTGCCTTAAATACACCCAGCGAATTGGACTCCGCAGCTGCAAGTAGACCAAATTCCACAAGTTCCCCACATTTTGGCTGAGAATCCCTGTGTTCAAAGAGCACCCCTTCATACTGAGGCTGTGCTCTCTTGCTCTAAACTCTCTCTCCATGCGAAACATCCTTTCCATACATAATATGTCTATGCCTTTCAACATTCCAAAGGTTTCAATGAGATCTCCCCTCATCCTTCTGCATTCCAGCGAGTGCAGATCCAGAGCCATCAAACGTTATTCGCATGATAACCCTTTCATTCCTGGAAATATCCTGGTAAACCTCCTCTGAACGTTCTCCAACGCCAGCATTTCCTTTTCTAATATGAACGTACCCACACTGCTCACAACGGTCAAGCTGAGACCTCACCGGAGCCTTATAAAGCCTCCCCATCACAAACTTGCTCTTGCAATTTAGACCTCTTGAAATAAATGCTGACATTTGCCTTCCTCACTAGCGACTCAACTGGCAAGTTAACCTTCAGGATGTTTTGCGTAAGGATCTTGAAGTCCTTCTGCATCTCATATTCCTGGACGTTCACACCGTTAATGAAATAATCCACACCAATAGCCTACTACCGCAGTGCATTACGATGAATTTTGCAAAGTTGTATTTCATTTGCCACTTTTCCCCATTCACCAAATCGGTCTAAGTCCTACTGTATCCTGCCTGTTTCTTCGAGACGACCTGTCCCTCAGCCAAACTTCGTAACAACTCCAAACTGGGCAACAAAGCCATTTATTCCATCATTCCGGAGTCAGACACAGTGACAAGCACCCTCCTCAGCATCCCATCACACATTCCCGAGTTCAGACAGACAGTGAACCTCCCTCCACAGTCTCCCACCTTAAATCCAGAGAATCAAATGCAGAATAAAGGTCCTTGCATACTGACGCTTCAAGCACTCCCGTGGAGAGGTATAGACTGAACAACCCTCATCACAGAACCGGCTATTAGACATTGAGTGACGTTCTCCCCACATCGTGCCGTCACACACACCCGGGTTCAGACACATAATGAAGATCCTTCCTTACTGTCCCATCACACACTCCTGAGGTCAGACACAAAGTGAAGTTCCCTCCGCTCCGTCCCATCACACACTCCTGGGGTCAGACACATAGTGAAGCTCCGTCCACGCCTTCCCGTCACCTATTCCCGAGATCAGTTACTGTTACTGGTAGTGGTTTTAAAGGCGTTTCACAGGAGATTCACCAGGTTAATTGCAGAGATGAGGGGGTTAGACAATGAGGAGAGATTGAGTCTCCTGCGACTCTACACGCTGGAATTCAGAAGAGGAGAGGAGATCGAATAAAAACAGATACAACACGAAACGTGAGAGATAAGATAGAGGCAGGAAAGTTGTTTGCACTGTTAACAATGACTTGGTTGAGAAAGCGGAGTGATGTGTTAAAGGAAAGATTTTTGGCAGTGTCCCCTAATTAAGGTTTCATCTATGTTTCATCACATAAAACATTGAGAAACCCTACAGCTAAATACAGGCCGTTCGGCCCATAAGGATGTGTCGAACATGTCCCAACCCGAGAAACTACTATGCTTACCTATCGCCCTCTATTATTCTAAGCAGCTATCCAAAAGTCTCTTAAAATACCCTATTGTATCCGCCTCCACCACATTTGCCGGCAGCCCATTCCACACCCACGTTACTCTCTGAGTTAAAAACCCTACCTCTGACATCTCCTATGTACCTATACACCAGCAACATAAACCCGTGTCCTCTTGCGGCAACCCTTTCAGCCCTGGGGGAAAAAAGCGTCTGATTATCCAAACGATAAACACCTCGCAACATCTTATACACCTCTATCAGGTAACCACTCATCTTCCGTCGCTCTAAGGAGGCCGAATTCACTCAAACTATCCTTATAAGACACGCTCCTCAATTCAGGCTACATCCTTCAAAATCTTTCTATGGTTTCCAAATCCATCTTGTAGTGAGCCGACCAAAATTAAGCACGATACTCCAAGTGTGATCTGACCGGGGTCCTCTATAGCTGCAACATTACCTCTCTGCTCCGAAATTCAATTCCACCATTGATGAAGGGCACTACAACATATGCCTTCTTAACTACTGCATCAACCTGCGCAGTGTTTTGAACGTCCTATGGGCTCGCATCCCAAGATCACTCTGATCCTCCACAAGAGTTTTACCATTAATACTGTAATCTGCCATCATATTTGACCTACCAAAATGAATCATTTCAGACTTTTTTGGGTTGAACTCCGTCTGCCAGTTCTCAACCACGTTTTGCATCTTGTCAATGTCGCACTGTGACCTCTGCCAGCCCTCCACACTATCCTCAACACCCCCATCCTTTGTGTCAAAAGCAAACTTGCTAACCCATCCCTCCACTTCCTCATCCAGGTCAGTTTTACTATCAGAGAAAAAATTCCCCTATCTCTATCTTATAGACAGTAGACAATAGACAATAGGTGCAGAAGTAGACCATTCAGTTCCTCGAGTCTGCACCGCCATTCTGAGATCATGGCTGATCATTCACTATCAATACCCAGTCCCTGCCTTGTCCCCATATCCCTTGATTCCCCTATCCATCAGATATCTATCTAGCTCCTTCTTGAAAGCATCCAGAGAATTGGCCTCTACCGACTTCCGAGGCAGTGCATTCCACACCTCCACAACTCTCGGAGCTCCTCTTATATTCAGAATTCCAGTGAATAGAGACGCAGGAGATCCAATCTCTCCTCATAGTCTAACCCCCTCAACTCTGCAATTAACCTGGTGAAACTCCTCTGCACAACTTTCAAAATCAGCACATACATTCACAAGTCAGGAGATAGAATGAATTCAAGCAGGCTTATTGCACCGAGGCTAGGAGAGAAAAAAAGCCAGAGGACATGGGTTAAGTTTGACGTGGGGAAAGTTTAAAGTGAACATTGGGGAGCTTCTTCACACAGAAAGTGGTGGGAGTGTGGAATGAGCTGCCAGATGAATTGGCAAATGCGGACTCACTTTGAACATTTACAAAAGACTTGGACAGGTGCATGGATGAGATGTGCATGGAGAGATAAGGTCCAGGTGCATGTTAGTGTGACCAGGAAGGAAAATGTTTCGGCACTGCCAGGAAGGGCCTTGAGGCCCCTTTCTCTGCTGTAATGTCCTATGGTTCTATGGTTCTACCAGACTGCGATATCTCTATAGATCTGTTCTTCCTAATCCAGCAGACTGTTCACCAGTCCACAATGTAGCTCCAATGTCATGGCGATGCATTTCTTATTCCTCATTTCCTCATTCCCATTGATGAAGGAAGAGCAGTAGATGTGGTGTATATGGATTTCAGCCAGGCATTTGATAAAGTACTCCATGAAAGGCTGATTGAGAAAGTAAGGAGGCATGGGATCCAAAGGGACTTACTTTGTGGATGCAGAACTGGCTTGGCCATGGAAGTGATTGCCCATCGTGGCTGTAGTCGGGTCATATTCTGCATGGAGGTCGGAGATCAGTGGTGTGCCTCAGGGATCTGTTCTGGGACCTTCACTCTTCCTGATTTTTATAAATGACCTGGGTGAGGAAGTGAAGGGATGGGTTATTAAGATTGCTGATGACACAAAGTTTCGAGGTGCTGTGGATAGAGTGGCGGGCTGTCAGAGGTTACAACGGGACATTGATAGGATTCAGAACTGGGCTAAGAAACAGCAGATGGAGTTCAACCCAGATAAGAGTGAAGTAGTTCATTTTGGTAGGACAAATATAATGGCAGAACATAATATTAATGGCAAGACTCTTGTCAGTGTGGAAGATCAGATGGATTTTGCTGTCCGAGGACACAGGAGCTCAAAGCAGCTGCGCAGGTTGACTCTGTGGTTAAGAGGGCATACGGTGTATTGGCCTTCATAAACCGTCGAAATGAATTTAGTAGCCCAGAGGTAATGTTGTAGTCTCATGGGACCTTGGTCAGACCCCACTTAGAGGATTGTGCTCAGTTCTCGTCGCCTCACTATAGGAAGTATATCGGAAGTTGCCTGGACTGGGGAACATGTCTTATGAAAGCAAACTGAGTGAACTCGTCCTTGCAGCGACGGAGGATAAGAGGTGACCTGATCGAGGTGTATAAGATGATGAGAGGCATTGATAGTGTGAATAGTCAGAGGCATTTTTTTTTCAGGCTGAAACCCTTGCCACAAGAGGACACGGGGTTAAGGTGCTGGGGACTAAGTCAGGGGTAAGTGTTATACGCAGAGAGTGGTGAGTGTGTGGAATGGGCTGCCGGCAACGGTGATGGAGGCGAATACAATAGGCTCTTTTAAGAGACTTTTGTATAGATACATGGAGTTTAGAAAAAAAATAGAGCGTTATGAGTAAGCGTAGTAATTTCTAATGTAGGGACATGCTGGGCGTAAATTTGTGGGCCGAAAGTCCTGCGTTGTACTGTACGTTTTCTATGTGTCTGCATTTCCACCCATAAAGCCTCACTTAAACAAGCTGTCTTGTCTATTCTGACTGTGTTTTGCGATGACACTTTCTCAGCATTGTTATGTCACTCCTCCTCCTGTAATTCCTTTCGCATTGTCACGTCCAAAAATAGGGAAACTCGGAAAATCGTGCTGTCCTGCTTGTCTCTCCTACACCCCATTCTCAATATTGGCTACAATATCATCATTCAATGTGTTGATTCATGCCCTGAGCTCAGCTGCGCTTCTTTGAAGCTTCCTGCTTTGAAATATACGGAGCTCAGGGCACCAGTCGCATGATGCACAACCTTTTGATTCCTGCCTTTTTCTGAACTCTTAACAATCTCTGTCCCCATATCGACTCCGATATCTGCTCTCGATATCTGAATCCCATCCCCCTGCACCTCCAGTTCAACTGCTGTCCCGAAGACTCTCATGCATAGTCCTGAAAAACCGTCCCTCTAGGATATCAGTTCCCCTCCAGTTTATTAGTAAACCTTCTTCCATCTCTTCTGTAGACATCCCACGTTCCTTGGAATAAACACGATGAATTTTGAATCCCTCCCTCCTGCACCGCAGCTTGAGCCTTGTGCTAATCCATATGGTCCTCCTGGGTCTGGACACGGGGACGGGTGGTGGTCCTGTCGTTTAATTTAATAGCTAAATCCCTCACCTCACTGTGCAGAACCACCTTCCCATACATACCGATTTCATTGGTACATATATGGACCAGGACGTCGAGCTGCTCACTCACACAATTAAGAATCACAGAATCGTTTTAAAATTGCAGTTGAGCATCTTTCATTGTGCACTGATAAAATATGAAAATAGTTTTAATTTCTTGTGCAGGAAATATGGCCTTGCACATAATGTTTATTTTCAACACCTGCAGATTCTCCACTTTTTCAAGGAAAAATTTCCCTCTATTCCTGATCTACCACCTGCTATGTTGTGTGACAAACTCCCTCTTCGCTTTTATAATAAAGGGCTGATCTCTGGACAATACTCTCAGCAGAAGACTTTGGGAGATCAAGATCTAAACAAAACTATGACTAGCTGGGAGGATGACCTTGGTGTGGATCTGGCTGAGGAATATTGGGCAAATGCACTGAATAGGGTTCATTCGTCGTCATCATGTGCCAGACTCGGGCTCATACAATTTAAAGTTTTACACGGTACATTTAAGTAAAGCCAGGCGTGTTGACATATACCCGGGACAGACGCTGGCTGTGACAGGTGTTCCTTCTCTCCGGCTGGTTTAATGAATGCATTTTGGTCTTGCTCTCGGTTTGATGGCTACTGGGCACTGGTTTTTAAAATTATCAGACAGGCTTTGGGAGTGACACTGAGACCGTGCCCATTTATAACTGCATTTGGTGTGGCAGCTGATGTTTTGGTTTTAAATGCAAAGCAGTTGGATATCATTTCACTTACATCGCTTTTGGCCCGTAGGAATATCTTGCGGGTCTGGAAATCTGCCACTCCCCCATCTGCTGCTGTTTGGTTAGAGGACGTAATGTTTTATTCTGAAATTAGAAAAGATTAAATTCACTCTGAGGGCGTCTGTGAGAAAGTTCTATTCGAAATGGTAAACTTTCTTGGCATAGTTTGTGAGTCTTAAGGAATTACCTACTAGTCGATGGCATTTGATTGTACCTGGGAAGTTGCTTCCCTTTTAACACGCATGTGGTTTACCTGACAGGGTGGTTGATGAATTGTAAACTGAGTCTATTCTGGATCATCTGAGATGCTGTAGATGTGTTTGGGACTTCGTCTTGAAGTAGTGCGGGGTTATGGCTCTGAAATGTCCGTACTTGTATTTGTGAAGTAAATTTGCAATGTATTGTAAATACATTAGCTATCATTGTATGGTCGGAGAGAGCGCGTGAGGGGATACTTGTTTCGGAGTAAGATACAAAAGCAAAATGGAGGAAAATGTAATCCATTACGTATTCTGTATTATGCCGTTCCTCAGTAAAATATATTATAAAGAAAGAATCATAGAGAAGGAATGGTGTGCTGTGAAAAGAGGAAGGAAGGGGAGGAGATTGGGGCCAGAGAAAGGGTGTTCAGATTCAGCAGTTGGTGCAGAACGTGTAAGCCGCCATTTTCTTGTTCCCTGTCTCTGTTTGGAGTATGTTGAAAAGCCGAAATCCACTGACCCAAGGCCAGCAGTCACAGACAGAGCGATAACCCCTCCATACAATCCCATCACACACTCTTGAAAATATACACTATATAACGCTCCCTCCGCAACTATCCATAACACAACCCGGGATCATACACCCGGGATCATACAACTCCCTCCACATTGTTTCAACACACACACTGGGGTCACTCAACGAGTGAAGTTCCGTCCACAGCGCCCAAACGCACAATTCCTGGGTCCGATAACCAGCGAAACTCCCTATATATTATCATATCACACTATCGGGGCCAGACATTTGAAGTGCCTCCCGCACCATCGCAGCACACCCTACCGGAGTCAGCAACAGTACGAAACCCTCTCCCTCCTCTCGGTTTTTCAGCAGTCTTGAATCGTGTGCGTCTCTCGGAGATGGTGCGTGTGTGTGTGAGCGGATTGTGTGCTGCCGTTAGAGGAAGGAAGGGGAGGAGACCGGAGGCCAGGGAAAGGGTGGTGAGAATGCAAACACTCATGCAAGTGAGTGGAAGCACATGGCCGGCCTGTGCATGCAGAGCTGTGGAGAGATTCAGATCCTGGCGATCGATAGCCATGGTTCGGGTGAAGTTGAAACATCAGCCATCATCTCTCCCTCATACTCCGCACAATTGCTTGTGTCACAGAATGGGAGGGGAATGGAGGGTGACGTAGACGGGGAGCGTTTAGCGGTTGGAGTGTATCACGCGGACGGGGCGGGGCGTACGTATGCGATGAAGGAGACGGCGAAGTGTGCAGGAGAGGATGTGGGTAACGGAGACGGGGTCGCTTGTAGGCGAGGGATGGGTGACGAAGACGAGAGTGCTGTTCTGCAGTCTGTATGACAGTGACTGGGAGTGGTGTAGGCGGAGGTTGAGGGAGTTGGGGTGTGGTTTTGGAGAGGAAGGGTGTTATGCATACGGGGAGGACTGTATTCGAGTTACAGTGCAGGGCCTGACTCTGTGTTGGTATCGTTGAGTGGTGAGATCCTGCCGTGGTGCGGAGCCTGTCAGTTTGTCAGTGTCAGGATGAGGGGTGTGTACTTGTCAGATGTGGATTGTGGCAGTGTCACAGAAATCATTCAGTGTCCCATTGAAGAACATCTCCGTGTTACAGTGAGGTCTGAGAGTCTCGTTCATAGTTTATGCAAATGGTACTGCAATCAAGTCTCACTAATATCTGCCGTGTCAGGCCGAGAGGCGTTAACACCTGACCTGAGCGCATCTGCTTTTCAAACTATAATTCCTGCACTGAAGCGTACACCGCTCAGAAAAGAGTCCCAGCAGTCTCAACCTTTTGCTTCTTGAATTTTTCAGAAGTCTTACAACATCTGTCCCAACAACCACTCAACTATCTGTAATGGCGTTCTTATTTACATGTCCCTGCAACTCTAGTTTATACCACCACTCTCCCCTTTTAATGGCAAACTTTATCGCTGGGATATCAGTTCCAATCCAATTCAGGTGTAAGTTGGGAGAGGAGCTCATGGGAGAGCAAGGTTGGGAGCGGTGTGGTGCGGTCTCCAGCCAGGAGTCTGTGCTGCCCCCCAGTGTTCGCTCGGCAGAATAAAATCTCAGTTCAGAACAATTGCAGATTACCGTGGCATTCAAAATGTGGGTTTGTCTGTCTGTGTGTGTGTGTGTGTGTGTGTGTGTGTGTGTGTGTGTGTGTGTGTGTGTGTGTGTGTGTGTGTGTGTTACTGATGTCCTATGTATGCTTGCTATATTTATATTTTAAACATGTTATGTGAACATCAACCCTAACGCTTTAGCCACGTTTTAAACAAAATGTTCTTTCTAATTTTGTCCACACCTGTACATACATTCGTTTGGAAAACCGGCTGACTTTTCCTACCTATATACTGGTGACGATAAAGACAGCATAGCATCGAGAAATCTCGTTCTCGTCCACAGTACGTCTTTTCCGTTCCCCTAACAAAGACAACCCTATCGATACTGCTCGTCAGATTTCACCCGCCTCCCTGCTGAGCCACAGAACCATAGTCTTTGCCAGAGACCTGGCCGGTGAGACTTTCCCCTGCTTGGTCATTTGCACCTCTCTCCTCCCATCCAGAAAATCCAAAGTGCTCTACCTGTTATTGAGCGGGTTGGCCACAAGGGTCTCTGCACTGTTTCCGGCTGTTTAACCCCTTTCCCCTTCCTGTCTGTCACCGAGTTTCCTTTATCCTACTCAGTGGGTGTAAATACCTCTCTTTTTGTCTTCAGGGCATGGATTGAGAATAAGAGGTCAGTTATTTAAAACAGAGTTGAGGAAGAGCTTCTTCTCCCAGAGAGTTGTGGAGGTGTGGAATGCACTGCCTCGGAAGACGGTGGAGGCCATTTCTCGGGATGCTTTCAAGAAGGAGCTGGATAGATATCTGATGGATAGGGGAATCAAGGGATATGGGGACAAGGCAGGGACTGGGTATTGATAGTGAATGATCAGCCATGATCTCAGAATGGCGGTGCAGACTCGAGGGGCCGAATGGTCTACTGCTGCACCTATTGTCTATTGTCTATTGTCTATTGTCTATCATGCCATCAGTTTCCCTGATGATCCCGAGTTCATCCAGTTCCAGTTCCAACGCTGTTACGCAGAGCGTCATGGCGAGATGCTTGCGGGTGTCACGGTTTGGGGCGCTTATTGTCCGGTCCGGGTTCTGTCCATGTCATGGTGAGGGTTGTGTCGGTGTCACAGTGACAGCTGTGTGGCTCGCTCACTGCCTATGCTGTCTGTGAAGTGGTTGTTCTCTGTGTTTCTCAATCTATCGTCAAAGTCCTTGACGTCCCTTATCTGTCACCTCGATGAGTTTATGTCTGTCTTTTTGCCCCCACCCCCCCTGAAGGGCAGTGAACGTAAATCACCGAACAGAACAGACACTTCGGCCCATAATGTTGTGATGTACCAATTGAGTAAATCACTTCTGACTGCACAACAACCATCTCCCTGTATTCCCTGCACATTCACGCCCCTGTCAAAGAGGCACTTGAACCCCCCTGTCCCTGAGTTTGTCAATGAATCCCATGTGACCAGTAACAGCGCCCCTCAACTTTGAATACCTCCCGCTTCATCACGACTAATACAACCTAAACCGGGAATGTTGATCTGACGCTCCTGCAACGGCGTCTCTGCAATGTCATAATTCCAACCGTTGACCCGTGTCCAGATCTCATCGGTGTTTCGGACAGAACTTCCTGCATTGAAACGGAGGCAGCTCAGAGTCCCCGCAGACTCAACCTTTTGCTTCCTCACTTTGTCAGTGGTCTTGACAACATTTGTCGCAGCAACCACTCAACTATCTGTAATTGCGTTCTTATTTACATCCCTCTGAAACTTTACTTCATACCACCACTCTCCCCTTTTCATTCCAAACTTTACCGCTGGGATAATGTTACCTGAGTGGAGCGAGCTTCCAGTAGAAGTGGTAGAAGCAGGTTCGGTATTGTCATTTAAGGTAAAACTAGATAACTATATGCACAGGAAAGGAATGGAGGGTTAAGGGCTGAATGCGGTTCAGTGGGACTAGGTGGAAGTAAGCGTTCGACACGGACTAGATTGCCTGTTTCCATGTTGTAATTGTTATGTTGTTAAATTGTTATATATTAGTTCTGATCCAGTTCAGGTGTAAACTGAGAGAGTTGCTCATGGGAGACGAAATGAAGGAGCTGAGCGAGGTGGCGACGGTGAGGCGCGTCATCCAGGCAGGGGTCTGTGCTGCCCCCCAGTGTTCGGTCTGCAGAATAAAATCTCTGTTGTGAATCTTTGCAGATTACCGTGGCATCCAAAATGCCCAGGGGGCCTCAACCTGCATAAATGTGTTTCTGTGTTTGTCTGAGATTGTGTGTGTGTGCGTGCGAGTGTGTCTGTCTATGTCTGCGTGTGTGTGTCTGTGAGTTTGTCTGCATATACATGTACATGGTCAATGTACCTACTGATAACCTCCATCTGCTTCCTATCTGCATACCATCGAAGAATCTCGTTGTCGTCCACCCTATTGATACAGCTGGGCACCTTTCAACCCCTATCCCCTGCTGAGCCACACAGCCATAGCCGGTGAGACTTTCCCCTGCTTGGTTATTTGCACGTCTCCTCCCATCCAGAATTATCCAAAGTCGTCTTCCTGTTATTGAGCCGGTTGGACACAAGGGGTCTCTGCACTGGCTCTTGCTGATTAACACTTTTCATCTTCCTGTCTGTCACCCTGTTTCCTGTATCCGAAACCGTGGTAGTAAATACGAATACATGTCTTCCACATCATCCCCTCAGCTCCCGAATGATCCCGAGTTCATCCAGTTCCAGTTCCAACGCTGTTACACAGAGTATGACAGTGAGGCGCGTTGGCTCACGGTATGGTGTAGCTTAGCGTCCGTTCGGAGTTGTGTCCATGTCATCGTGAGGGGTGTGTAGGTGTCACTGTGACAGCTGTGTACCTCGCTCACTGCCTATGCTGTCTGTGAAGTAGTTATTCTCTGTGTTTCGCAATCTATCGTCAATATCCTTGACCTACCCCACTTCCTTCTTTGGCCCCTTGATTAGATTAAATCTGTCTTTTTGCCCCTCCTACAGTGAACGTAATGGTGTGTTATACCAGTTGAGCTAAATCACTTCTGACTGCACAACAACCATCTCCCTGCATTCACCGTACATTAACGTCCCTGTCAAAGAGGGACATGAACCCCTCTCTACTTGGGTTTGTCAATAAATCCCATGTGAATAGTAATGCCAACAACTTTTAATATTTCCCGCTTCATCATGTCAAATGCAACCGAAACCGGGAATGTTGATCTGACGCTCCTGCCCGCCCTGCAACGGAGTCGCACTAATGTCTACAATATCACAATTTCAGCCGTTGACCTCTACTCTGAGCTCATCGGCCTATCGTACAATACTTCCTGCATTGAAACTAACGCAACTTAAAATATGAGTCCCAGCAGGCTCAAACCTTTGCTTCCTCACTTTGTCTGTGGTCTTAACAACATATACCCCGTTAACTACTCAGCTAACCGTTTTGGCACTCTGTTTTTCATCCCCCTGCATTTCTGGTTCAGTTCACTCCTGCCTCCTCTTTATTGGCAGAGCTTCCCGCTAGGATATTAGTCCTGTCCAGTCCCAGTGGAAACTGTGGGATTTTCTCAGTGGCGGAGTAAATGGAGGGACTGCGCAACGTGGGGGCGGTGTGGCGCGGCCTCCGGACAGTCGTATGGGCCGCACCCTAGGGTTCGCTCGGCGGATGACAACCTCTGATTTGTCGAATGCAGATTTCGGTTGCATTTTGTGAATCCCGGGACACAAGATGCGTTGTGGCCTATTTTAAGCCTTATATATTAAAAGTTTTTTGCACCTTGGTCCTGGAGTAACGCTGTTTCGTCTGGCTGCATTTATGCCTATTCCTGTGCGATTCAATGAAAATTAAACACGGATTATATTGAAGCAGGCCTCATATACTGGTCGCACTTTCCTTAGAAGGGAACCCAATGTTCCAACTATCAGAAGCCCTCATTCATAGATCGACACCTTAGCAACGTGTTAGCAACGTGTTAGTCCGTGTTGTTTGCCTATTTCTGGCCACATCAGCACGTTCTAAACTTCACCTGTTCACCCTCCCAACTTAAGATTGCTGAGGACCCGCTCAGAGTGTTAGTGACACCGACACTCGGGAGGAAACATACCATCCAGGAATCTCACTATATCACCCAGAAACTCTTTTTGCATTCCCTAACAAATGCTCCCCTCTCATCACACCTCTCCTCATCTCGCCCTCCCTCTTCCCTTCTGAACAACAGAGCCAAAACCAGTGCCAGATACCTGACCTGACATACTTCCCTCTACTAGATCATTTGACCACTCTCCCAAATTCAAAAGAACACAAAGCGGTAGACCTGTTATTGAGGAGGTTGGCCACAGTGGTCACTCTACCCTGAGCCTGGCTGTTTAAACCCTTTTGTCCTCCTGACTGTCACCAGGTTTCCTGTGAACTCTGCATTAGGTCTAACTTCCTCCTAATATGTCCGCCCTATCACCCCTCAGATTCCCTAATGACACCGATTTCATCCATATCCACTTCCAACCCCTGAACGCCGATTCTGAGAAGCTGCATCAGGATGAACTTCTCACAGGTGAAGTCGTCAGAGACACTGAAGTCTCCCCGCTGTCCCACGTTCTGCAAGAGGAGCATTCAACTCTCCTGCCAGGCATTGCCTACTGCTCTAACTGAAGGAAACAATGAATAAACTGAAAACAAATCCATCAGCTGTTGGCCACTGTCTGAACTTTTTTGTCCTTGCTGATGAATCCGCTTCCCTTATTGGTTGTGGTTCAACGAAACGCGAGACGCTGTCCCAATGAAAAAAATCCCTGAGTCAGATTCAGAGCGAAACAGCCACTTGAGTCCCTCGTCCGCTGTTATTGTCAGTACATCTGATGTGACAGTTAAACCGCCCATATACCCAGAATTATTTCCTTTTCAACCAAAATCCGGAATGCAGAGCTAACTGCCCTGCCCGCCTTGCAACCACCTTCCACTAATGACTGCAATATCATAATTCCAGAATTTGTCCCGGCCCTGAGCTCACCTGCCGATCATACACTACATCCTGCATTGAAACGTACGCAGCTCAGAACGCGAGGACCACTGGAACGCGAGTCCCAGCAGCCTCCACATTTTGCTTCCTGACTTAATAATACGGACACACTCTTCCCTGTCTCCATAAACCACTCCCACTCAAAAACACGTCCCGTTTCCGTCAACCCGTCACTCGCCAAAATCACGCTCCTCTCTGCCGCATTCTATCTGCACTTCACCACTCCCTCTCCGTCATGCCTATTTCCCTTACAAGCTTCCCCGTTTCCGTGACCCACTCCTACTCTTGCACACGTCTTTTAGGCTGATTAACTATTTAGCACTGACTAGATGGGCCAAAGGGTCTGTTTCTGTGCTGCAGTGTTTTGTGACTGAATCGTGAGACAATTCGTAACTTGGATGGTTTTCAGTCTTCAAAGTCAGGTTTGGCATTAACAGATTTGTACATTAAGAGAATTGTGCCAAATGACACTGGGTGGGAATGAAGAAAACTTAAAATGGTGGTTAATTCTATCCATTGTCTTCATTCCCACACTGTGTCATTTGCCACAAATCTCTTAATGTTCAAATCTGTTAACCAATTTGGGTTATCCTTTTTCTTTCACTTTGATAGTTAGAGCATCATTTTGAATGAATGCCCCCTAAGCTGCAATATCTAGGCAATACCTTGTATAGATCACTGTTCCCAACTGTCCATCTCGACCTGCATCTAGTGTTCTGTGCTGCAGGTGCAAAAACACACTTGGATTACATCTGGGTATTATTATTTTTCTCTCTCTGTTTATGTTTACATGGAGTGTCTTAGGACATTTTATTATCTATATAAATACAATTTGCTGTTATTGTTGGGAAATAAAATTTGATGCTGATTGAAATGTGCCAACAATATTTGTTCCTTCAAAAATATAATAACTTACTTTACAAATAAATGTATTTATTTATATTTATATTATACATATTAAAATAGTACCTCCTTCCAGATGGTTGAGTGGTAACAGCTGCCCGTGAACCTGGTGGAGAGCGAACCGAGGCTCCTGTATCTTCTATCAGATCGTTTTGGGGTAATAACTGTTGCGGAACCTGGTGGCGTGGGCCTGAGACTCCTGTTCTTCCTTCCTGATGGTTTAAGGGTCCTTTTGGATTAAATATCCAACTACATTTGTTCAGCTGTTGATCGTAAGGCAGTAATCAGGATCAAGTTAAAAACACAGATCTGCAACCAAGCTCTGTCAATGGAGCCGTCTGCCAGCCCACATCACCCGACTTCCTTCTGCTCAAGAGTTGAATATCAGACGACGGGTTATTTAATTTCTTTTGCATGCCCCGGATTAAAAAAAAATAACATCTCCGGCTTGTATGTGGAGACATATATCTCCTCTGATATTACATCTTATTTCGCAAGGTGAACATTGACATTTGTTTGAGAACTAAGTTGCAGACTAGATGGATACAACCAGTGAGAATAATAAATAACTGATCAATCAATGTTGGGAGTTGTATGTACGCGAGGAAGTTTACTTGATAGCGTTAATTGTGGGTAGCTTGGGTAAATGTGTCTGAAAAAGCGGTGACACAAATTGTGTAAAAGAGGTATCTGAGGAAATTGCAAATAAGTGTGACGTCACCCATGTGGCAGAGAAAGATTATAAAAGTAAACAGATGTTAGGGCTGATAAGGAGTTGCTCGTGGAACAGCAAGAATAATAGATGAAACACCGTGTGTACGAGAATCCATTACTCTGTCTGAAATTTCGGCATCGTGCTATGTGCTTCGGACATGGTTTGTGTTTTAGAAATGTTTCTTAATTTGGAAGTGTTGAAGATCGATGTTCTCGATGGGATATAAATGTGCTTTAAGGAGGTTGTGTGCATTTAACGGCGAATCACTGAAAATGAATGAACAGTGTTTAAGCTATTTCATTAGCCAGTTGTATCTGATAATGGAATCCGCCGCTCGAATCGTGGGCACCGGCAGCTCAACTCGTCCTGGAGAATAAACGGGTTCTTGATTAGCCAGGGCATCATAGGGTATGGGGAGAAAGCAGGGGAGATGGGGGATGACAGGACGAATTGGATCAGCCGACGATTGAAATGCTCGATGAGCCTAATGGCCTCCTCCTGCTGTTATATCCTATGGGCTGAAGAACAGTGAAGTTCCAAGTTGAAAACTGAAGGACAGGGAAAAAATATCACCTTATACATCTCTGAGATTCATTTTATTGCGGGCGTACTCAGCAAGTCCATAGAATAGTAACGAAAATAGGATCACGGAAAGGACACTTCGCGAATGAGTTCGACCAGAATGCAGATGGAAACAAACTGAGCAAATGGTAAAATAAATACATAAATAGTTCAATCAATTTATCGATCAATCAGTAAATGAATAAAGGAATAGATAGATAGATAGATAGATAGATAGATAGATAGATAGATAGATAGATAGATAGATAGATAGATAGATAGAGATAGATAGATAGATAGATAGATGGATAAGCAATAAATATCGAGAACGTGAGATGAAGTATCCTTGAAAGCGAGTCGATAGGCAATGGGAACATTTCGGTGATGGAACAAGTAAAGTTCAGTAAAGTTACATCTCTGTTTCAAGGGCCTGATGGTTGAGGGGTCTTACCTGTTCCCGAAACTGGTGTTGTGAGTCCTCAGGCTCCTGTACCACCTTCGTCATAGTTGAGGAGAAATATCTGTTTCCGGACCTGCTGGTGGGTCCTGAAGCTCCTGTATTTTCTCCCTGATTGTTGAGGTGTAAGAACTGTTCTTGAACCTGGTGGTGTGTTTCCTGAGGCTCCTGTAACTCGCTTCCTGATGGTTGAGGGATAATAACTGTTCCGGTACCTGATGGTGAGTGTCCAGAGGCTGCTGTAACTTCTTCCTGATGTTTGAGGAGTAATAACCGTTCTTGAAACTGGTGGAGAGCCAGCTGAATCTCCTGTACCTTCTTCCGGATGGTACAGGGGGAATAACTGTTCCTGAACCTCGTAGTGTGCGTCCTGAGGCTCCTTCCCGTTGGGGAAAGGGGGGAGTGTAACTGTTACTTAACGTGCTGCTGTGGGTCCCAAGGCTCCTGTACATTCTTCATGATGGTTGAGGATTAATCACTGTCCCTGAACCCGGCGGAGAGTGAGCCGATGAATTCTGTACCTTCTACCTGATTGTTGAGGAGTAATAACTGCTGCTGAACCTGGTGTCGTGTGTCCTGACGCTCCTGTAGCTCCTTTCCGATGTCCGAAGGTTAGTAACAACTCCTGAAACTGGTGGTATGAGTTCTGAGACTACTGGACCCCTTTCCAGCTGGTCGAGGGGAAGTAATTATTCCTGAACCTGGTGTGGGTCCTGAGACTCCTGTTCCTCCTTCCCGATGGCTGAGGAGTAAGCACAGTCCCTGAGCATGGTGATGTGTGTTCTGAGGCACCTGCAGCTTCTTCCTGATGTTTGAGAGCTAAAAACTTTTCCTGAGCCTGGTGATGTCGGCCATGAGTTTCCTGCTGCTGGTTGAGTGGAAGTAAATGTTTTCGAGCCTGGTGATGTGGGTCGTGAGGATCCTGTACCTCCGTCTTGCTGGTTGAGGCTTAATAGCATTCCATGAACCCGGTGGAGAGCGAGCCGAGGCTCCTGTACCTCCTTAGAAACATATAAATATAGAAAATGGGTGCAGGAGTAGGCCATTCGGCCCTTCGAGCCTGCACCGCCATTCAGTATGATCATGTCTGATCATCCAACTCAGTACCCTGTACTTGCTTCCTCTCTATACCCTCTGATCCTCTTAGCCACAAGGGCCATATCTAATTCCCTTTTGCATATAGCCAATGAACTGCCCTCAACTGTTTACTGTAGTTGAGAATTCCACAGATTCAACACTCTCTGTGTGAAGAGGCTTTTCCTCATCTCAGTCCTAAAAGTCTTCCCCATTATCCTTAAACTGTGACCCCTCGTGCTGGACGTCCCAGACATCGGAAACCATCTTCCTGCATCCGGCCTTTAGAATGTTATACGTTTCAATAAGATCCCCCCTCAATCTTCCTGCATCCGGCCTTTAGAATCTTATACGTTTCAATAAGATCCCCCCTCAATCTTCTAAATTCCAGTGACTATAAGCCTAGTCGATCCAGTCTATGAAATTGAAGGAATCAATCTGGTGAACCTTCTCTGTACTCCCTCTATGGCAAGAATGTCTTTCCACAGATTAGGGGACCAAAAGTACACACAGTATTCTAGGTGCGGTCTCACCAAGGCCTTGTACAACTGCAGTAGAACCTCCCTGCTCCTGTACTCAAATCCTTTTGCTACGAATGCCAACATACCATTTGCCTTTTACACCGCCTGCTGTACCTGCATGCCCTCCTTCAATGACTGGTGTACAATGATACCCATGTCTCATTGCACCTCCCCTTTTCCGAATCGGCCACCGTTCAGTTAATAATCTGTTTTCCTGTTCTTGCAAACAAAGTGGATAACCTCACATTTATACACATTAAATTGCATCTGCCATGCATTTGTCCACTCACCCCACCTATCCAAGTCATCCTGCATCCTCTTAGCATCCTCCACCCAGCTCACACCGCCGCCCAGATTCGTATAACCCGCAAACTTGGAGATGCTGCATTTAATTCCCTCGGCTAAATCATTAATATATATTGTAAACAACTAGGGTCCCAGCACCTAGCCTTGCGGTACCCCACTGGTCACTACATGCCATTCTGAAAAGGTCCCGTTAACTCCCACTCTTTGCTTCCTGTCTGCCAACCAATTCTCTATCCAAATCAATAACATACCCCCAATACTGTGTGCTTTACGTTTGCACACTAATCTCTTGCGTGGCACCTTGTGAAAAGCCTTTTTTGAAAATCTAAATATACCACATCCACTGGCTGTCCCCTATCCACTCTACTAGTTACATCTTCAAAAAATTCTATAAGATTCGTCAGACATGATTTTCCTTTCACAAATCCATGCTGACTTTGTCCGATGGGTTCATCTCTTTCCAAATGTGCTGTTATCACATCTTTGATAACCGACTCTAGCATTTTCCCCACCACCGATGTCAGAGTAA
This sequence comes from Hypanus sabinus, assembly GCF_030144855.1. Classification (NCBI taxonomy): domain Eukaryota; kingdom Metazoa; phylum Chordata; class Chondrichthyes; order Myliobatiformes; family Dasyatidae; genus Hypanus; species Hypanus sabinus. The sequence goes on along the minus strand of NW_026781249.1, from coordinate 210,377 downwards.
CCGGACTATAATTCCCTGGTTTCTCTCTCACTCCTTTTTTAAAAAGTGGGGTTACATTAGGCACCCTCCAATCCTCAGGAACTAATCCAGAATCTATGGAGTTTTGAAATATTTTCATTAATGCATCGACTATTTCTTGGGCTACTTCCTTAAGCACTGAGATACACACCACCTGGCCCTGGGGATTTATCTGACTTTAATACCCTCAATTTAAATAACACCACTTCCCTATTAACATGTATTTCCCTCACTTCCTCCATCTAACTAGACTATTATCCCTTACTATATCCCTTACTATTTCCGGAAAATTATTTATGTCCCCCTTAGAGAAGACAGAACCAAAGTAGTTATTCAGTTGGTCTGCCATGTCTTTGTTCCATATGATCAATTCTGATGGTTCAGGGGTAAAAACTGATCCTGCACCTGTTGGGGTGGTTCCCAAGGCTACTGTACATCCCTCCGCATAGTTGAGTGGTAGTAACTGTTAATGAACAAGGTTGTCTGGGTCCTGAGGCTCCTGTAACTCCCTACTGATGGTTGAGAGGGAATAACTGTTCCAGAACATTGTTGCGGGAGGCCTGAGACTCTTGTACCTCCTTCCTTCTGGTTGAGCGTGAGGAACTGTTGCTGTGGAGTGCCTCAGGGATCTGTTCTGGAACCCGTACTCTTCGTGATTTTTATAAATAACCTCGATGAGGAAGTGGAGGGATGTTTAAGTGAACTTGCTGATTACTTATGACATCTACATTATGACGCAATAGTTGGAGGTGTTGTGGATAGTGTGGAGGGCTGTCAGAGGATACAGCGGGACATTAATAGGATGCAAAACGGGCTAAGGATTGGCAGATGGACCCAGTTAAGTGTGAGGTGGTTCAGTTTGGTAGGTTAAATATATTGACAGAATATAGTATTAATGGTGAGACTCTTGGCAGTGTGGAGGATCAGAGGGATCTTAGGTTCCGAGTCCATAGGACGCCCAATACAGCTGCGCAGGTATGTGGTATTAGCCTTAATCAATCGTGGAATTGATTTTAGGAGCAGAGAGATAATGTTGCAGCTATATCGGACGGTGGTCAGTCTCCACTTTGAGTACCGTGCTCAGTTCTGTTCGCCTCACTAAGGGAAGGACAATAAACCATAGAAAGGGTGCAGAGGAGATTTACAAGGATTTTGCCTGGATTGGGAAGCATGCCTTCTGAGAGCAGGGTGAGTGAACTCGGCCTTTTCTCCTTGGAGTGACGGAGGATGAGAGGTGACCTGATAGAGGTATACAAGATGATGAGAGGCATTGATCGTGTGGAAAGTCAGAGGCTTTTTCCCAGGGCTGAGATGGTTACCACAAGAGGACTCTGGTTTAACGTGCTGTGCAGTAGGTACAGATGAGATATCAAGGGTAAGTTTGTTACACAGAGACTAGTGATTGCGTCGAATGTGCTGCCGGCAAAGGAGTTGAAGGCGGACACGATAGTGTCCTTTAAGAGACTTTTTGATAGATACATTGACCTTAGAAAGATAGAAGGCTATTGGCAATCCTAGAAAGTTATAGAACATTCTCGGCACAAAATTGCGGCCGACGGGCCTGTAATGTGCTGTCGTTTCTTTTTCCTATGTTATCTGTGTTTTTCTATTTGATGAAAATAGAACAAAGGTTCAATGCCAAGAGTCTTACCATTTTAATATATTCTTCAATCATATTTCATTAACTAAATGAACCACTTCACACGTATCTGCCTTGAAATCCATCTGCCGCTTCTCATCCCAGTTTAGCATTCTATCAACGTCCCGCTGCAACCGATGACAGACCTCGACACTATCCACAACACCTCCAACCTTCGTGTCCTTAGCAAACATGCTAACCCATCCCTGCACTTCCTCATCCAGGTCATTTTCAATAGTGCAAACAACTTTTCTGCCTCTATCTTAACTATCACACTTTATTTTTTTTATCTATTTCAGTTTATCTGTTGCTTAGAAAAATAGAGGGTTATATGTAAGCTCAGTAGTTTCTGAGGTAGGATCATGTTCGGCACAACTTTTGAGCCGATGGACCTGTATTCTGCTGTAGGTTTTCTATGTTTCTAAAGGAAACTACAAGCCAGTTAGAATAACTTCAGTGGGTGGGAAAGTTCTGGAATCTATTAATAAAGTTGAAGTTGCGAGGTCCTTGTTGAGTCATGAAAAATATGTCAAAGTCAGCTTGGTTTCTGACGTGGAAAATAATGCTGACAAATCTGTTAGAGTTCTTTGAGGAAGTAACCGGCAGGGTGGACAAACAACAGGCAGTGGAAGTCATTTACTGGACTTCCAGATGGCATTTGGCAATGTGCCAAAAAAGAGTCTACTTAACAAGATAAAATCCTGTGGCGTTACAGGAGAGACACCGGCATGGAGAGAGGAATGGCCGACGGGCAGGTGTCAACGAGTATGAATAAAAGTGACTTTCTCTGCTTTGTACGATCACACAGTCCCGGGGTCAGACACAGAGTCAGGCTCCCTCCACACGGTCCAATCACACACTCCCGGGGTCAGACACAGAGTCAGGCTCCCTCCACACGGTCCAATCACACACTCCCGGGTCAGACACAGAGTCAGGCTCCCTCCACACGGTCCAATCACACACTCTCCGGGTCAGACACAGAGTCAGGCTCCCTCCACACGGTCCAATCACACACTCCCGGGGTCAGACACAGAGTCAGGCTCCCTCCACACGGTCCAATCGCACACTCCCGGGGTCAGACACAGAGTCAGGCTCCCTCCACACGGTCCAATCACACACTCTCCGGGTCAGACACAGAGTCAGGCTCCCTCCACACGGTCCCATCACACACTACCGGGGTCAGACACAGAGTCAGGCTCCCTCCACACGGTCCAATCACACCCTCTCCGGGTCAGACACAGAGTCAGGCTCCCTCCACACGGTGCAATCACACACTCTCCGGGTCAGACAACGAGTGAATCTCCCTCCACACGGTCCAATCACACACTCCCGGGTCAGATACAGAGTCTGTCTCCCTCCACACGGTCCAATCACACACACTCTCCGGGTCAGACAACGAGTGAATCTCCCTTCACACGGTCATATCTAAGACTCCCGGAGTCAGATACAGAGCGAAGCTCACTCCACACTGTCCATTCACACACATCCGGGGTCATACAGTATGAATCTCCCTACACACCATCCCATCACAAACCCCTGGACGTGACAGAGAGTCCTTCAAACCGACTCTGCATACACTTCCGGGGTCAGGCACTGAACGAACCTCCCTCCACTCCATCCCATGACACACGGCTGGGTTCAGACAAAAGTATATCTCCCTGCTCAGCGTCTAATCACACAATCAAGGGATCAGACACAGAGTGAGGTTCCCTCCTCATTGTCCATCAGACACACCCGGGGTCAGACGTGGTGAATCTCACTCCCACCGTCATAGCACCTACTCCTGATGTCCGACATAATCTCCCATCACTAATCTAGAATTGTTGGGGTGTTGGACGAACTGAAGTGACTATGGAAGAGGAGGTTGGCTTACGGATGGACGGGGCTTACTGAGAAAGTAAGGTGGCCTGGAATCCAAGAGGACATTGTTGTGTGGATCCAGAACTGGCTTGACCACAGAACGCAAAGAGTAGTTGTAGACGGGTCATGTTCTGCTTGGATGTCTATCGCCAGTGGAGTGTCTCCGGGATCTGATCAGGGACCCTTACTCCTCCTGATTTTTAAACACAACCTGGTGAGGAAGTGGAGGAATGGTATGCTGATAACTTATGACCACACTATGACACAAATAGACAACTTCACACTTATCTGCGTTGAACTCCATCTACCACTTCTCAGCCCAGTTTTGCAACCTATCAAAATCTCCCTGGAACCACTGACAGCCCTCCACATTATCCACAATACCTCCAACCTTATAGCCATCAGCAAAATTACCATCCCATCCCTCGAATTCCTCATCCAGGTCATTTGTAATAGTGCAAACAACTTTCCTGCCTCTGTCATATCTATCACATTTTTTTTTTATCTATTTCTGTTCATCTGGAACTTAGTAAAATAGAAGGCCATATGTAAGCTAGTAGTTTCAGAAGTAGGGACCTGTTCGGTACGACATTCTGAGCCGAAGGGCCCTCTATTTATCTGCAGGCTTTCTATGTTTTCATGTTTCTAAAGGAAGGTTTAAGCCAGTTACCCTACCCCACAGTAGTTTGGAGAGTGTTGGAGTTTATTAATATAATTGAGGCACTTGCTGACACATGATAAAATAATTCAAAGTCAGATTGGTTTCTGTCATGGAAAATCTTGCTGACAAATCTGTTAGAGTTCTTTGAGGAAGTAACCAGCAGGGTCACTGAAGAACAGGCAGTGGATGTCATTTACTGGATTTCCATAACGCATTTGTTGTAGTGTCATGAATGAGGCTGCTTAACAAGATAGAATCCTGTGGCGTTACAGGAAAGACACTGGCATGGTTAGGGGAATGGCTGGCAGGCAGGAGGCTGCAAGGAGAATAAACGAGGCCTTCTCTGGTTTGCTGCCAGTGACTAGTGGAGTTACTCAGGGGGACAGTGCTGGGACCGCCGACTTTTCTCATCATTTGTCAATGATTGAGTGGAATAGATGGATTTGTGGCAAAAGTTGGGGATGAAACGATAATAGCGTAGGAGTCAATTCCATCGCCAAAATCCTAGAACAATATTGCTATCTAAAGGGCTCTTAAAGTCCCCATTAGATCCGCCTCGACCAGCATTCGAGTCTGTGGTAATCCATAGTCTCTGTGTGAGAGCTGAGAGAGAAAGAGCGGGAGAGGGAGTGAGGGAGACTGTCTGAGTCTGAGTCTTTGGGTGTCCTTGTGAGAGAGAGAGAGAGAGAGAGAGAGAGAGGAGAGAGAGAGAGAGAGAGAGTGAGAGAGACGAGAGAGAGAGAGAGAGAGAGAGAGAGAGAGAGAGAGAGAGAGAGAGAGAGAGAGAGAGACGAGAGAGAGAGAGAGAGAGAGAGAGAGAGAGAGAGAGAGAGAGATGAGAGAGAGAGAGAGAGAGAGAGAGAGAGGGAATACGGAAGGAAAGAGAGAGCGCGCCACTGGACTCTCCTCTCTCCGAGGAGGGGGCTCATTCACCTCGGGACAATAGCGGCTCTGTATGAGTGACTCAAATCCCTCCGACATTCGTTCCTTCCTTCTTCTTGCCCTAGTTATCCTCTTCACTTTCCTTTCCTCTATCCCCCTCCGATTACTCTCTCCAACGTCCACATTCCTTATCCCTCATCCTTCCCTTCTTACACTCCGTTACCTTCTATGTCGATCTCTCTCTCTTTCCCTATCCTTGTCTCCGCTCCCTCTCATTCAATCCCTCCCTCCCCTCACCTCATGCGTGCGCTCTCTCTCTCTCTTTCTCCCTTCTCCCAAGCTCTCTCCAAAGCTCCTGTCTCTAATTCTCTCCTTTCTCCTCCTTCATTCTCGTCTCTATCACTCAAGTTCCCTCTTTGCCAACACTCCCCACTCTCTCCCAGTCACCCGTTTCTCTCCATCCACTAACCACAAACCTTTCCCTCTCTGTCTCACTTTCCCCATTTCTCCCCACAATCACTGTTCTACCTCACCACTCTAAACACTTTCCCCAACGCCCCCATCTACTCTCCTCCCCGCACTTCCTCCGCCCGCTCTCGGTTCCTGACTTTATGAGCTGTTCATCTGCTATTCGTTGGTGTCGGTCTAACTGTCCTATCAACACGGGCTTCCTCTGTCAACGGCTGATTCCGCTTTTGAGCTCAGAGACGGAAAAAATCCTTGACAGGATGGACGGCAGCGAGACTTACCTGAATGTGAAATTCACGAAAATGGACTCACGGTCACCTTCACAAGGTAAGTGTGGCAGAGAGACGGAGGTAGGGAGTTTCACTCAGTGTTGATTCCGGGAGTGAGTGATGGGACGGTGTGGAGGGAGATTCACTCTGTGTCTGATCCCGGGAGTGCGTGATGGGACGGTGTGGAGGGAGATTCACTCTGTGTCTGACCCCAGGAGAGTGTGGTCGAACGGTGTGGAAGGACCTTCATTCTGTGTCTGACCCCGGGAGTGTATGATGGGACGGTGTGGAGGGACCCTCACCCTACCTCTGACTCTCCCTTTTCTGTTCTATCGTGCACGCAACTTAATGTCAAAACCATCTCGTCGCCCCGTGTCCGGAAAGATCGAGGTCAGTTTCAGTTGGTCAGTTAGTCACTTGGACAGAGAATTGGTTGGAAGCAAAGAGTGGAAATAAACGGGACCTTTTCAGATTGGCAGGCGGTGGCTAGTGGGGTACCGCAAGGCTCAGTGCAGGGGCCTCAGTTGTTTACAATATATATTAATGATTTAGACGAGGGAATTAAATGCAGCATTTCCAAATTTGCGTATGACACAAAGGTGGACGGCGGTGTTAGCTGTGAGCAGGATGCTGAGAGGATGCAGGGTGACCTGGATTGGTTGGGTGAGTGGGCTAATTAATGGCAGATGCAATTGAATGTGCATACATGTGAGGTTATCCACTTTGGTTGCAAGACCAGGAAAACAGATTATTATCTGAATGGTTTCCGATTAGGAAAAGGGGAGGTGAACGAGACCTGGGTGTCATTGTACACCAGTCATTGAAAGTGGGCATGCAGGTACAGCAGGCGGTGAAAAAGGCAAATGGTATGTTGGCATTCATAGCAAGAGGATTCGAGTACAGGAGCAGGGAGTTTCTACTGCAGTTGTACAAGGGCTTGATGAGACCACACTTGGAGTATTGTAGTGCAGTGTTGGTCCCCTAATCCGAGGAAAGACATTTTTGCCATAGAGGGAGTACAAAGATGGTTCACCGGATTGATTCTACGGATGGCAGGACTTTCATATGAAGAAAGATTCGATCAACTAGGCTTATACCCGCTGCAATTTAGAAGATTGAGGGAGGATCTTATTGAAGCGTATACAATTTTAAAGGGTTTGGACAGGCTAGATGGAGGAAGCTTGTTTCCGATATTGGGGGAGTCCAGAACGAGTGGTCACAGTTTAAGGATAACAAAGAAGCATTTTAGGACCGAGATGAGGAAAAACGTCTTCATACAGAGAATGAATCTGGTGAATCTGTGGAATTCTCTCCAACAGGGAACAGTTCATTGGAAATACTTAAGAGGGAGTTAGATATGGCCCTTGTGGCCAAAGGGATCAGGGGGTATGGAGAGAAAAGAGGAACAGGGTTCTGAGTTGGATGATCATCCATGATCATAGCGAATGGCGGTGCGGGCTCGAAGGGTCGAATGGGCTACTCCTACACCTATTTCTCTATGTTTCTATGTTTCACGTTTGTTGGTTTGATCCTGTTTAAGTGAAGGGTCCAATCCTGTCGAGAGATCTCAGGGCAAACGTACAGTTACCCTATTGATTCCCTGTTTGAGTATCAGGCGGAGTGAACGCGTGGGAGAGACGATGGGAGGGGCTCTGAAATGTGGGGTGGTCGGTTGGGAGGGTGCCGTGAAGTGTGAGCCTCTGGAACAGACGGAAAAAGGGGGCGCCGTGGGATGTTTTAGGAGAGCGTGCTGCCGAGGGTTCGGTGTGGAGAGTGCACGGCATGAAGCCTTAAATATTGACTCCCTTTTTAAACCCTCTCCCTTCCCCTCTTTCCCCTTTTCCCCTCCCTCACCTCCCCCACCCTCTCCTCTCTCCCTTCTCTCTCCATCTCTCCCATCCTCCCTCTCCTCGTTTTCCCTACTATCTCCCACTGTCCCCTTCTCTTCGCCCTCTCTCATTGCCCCCTCTCCCTCCTGTCTCTCCTTTATCACAGTCACCGTCTCTACCGCTCTCGGTCTCTCCCTTGCGCTCTTTCCGTCTCTCTCCGCTCCCTTTTATCATTTCCTGTCCGCCCTTCCCAGTCTCCCACCTCGCTCTGTCGCTAAATTTGCTGCTCATATCTCCTCTGCCTTCTCCTCCTCTCTTTCCACGACACTTTTCCTTCTCCCGACGTTCTCTGCACTCGCCCTTCTCTCTCTCTCTCAAATTTTCTTTTTTCTCCCCATCCCTCTGACTCTGCCCTCCCTCACTGTCACTTCTCAAACCCCCTCTCTTTGGCACTCTCTCACACCTCTCCGATTCTCTCCCCTCTCCCGCCCCCGTCTCCGCATATCTCCCCCCGTTCTCCCTCCCCAATCTTTCTCTAAGATCTTCCCGCCCGTCGCTCCTATCGCTGTCTCCCCCTCTCTGACCATCGTTCTTCTCTTCTGCCTCGCTGTGTCTCCTCTCTATGCCCCCACTCCCTCAACTTCTCTCTAGCTATCTGAATCCTCCGTCTTTCTGTCTCTCTCTCTAACACCCTCCCCCATTTTCTACAGCTCGCACTCACTTCCTTATCTGCCTCCCTGTTTTGCTCTCTCCCAGACGGTCTGAACTGCAGCTACTCAGAGGTGAACTTTCGGAAAGAGGAACGCAGCATTGATGAGGACGAAGATTCTCCCATTTTCTCGGGACCCGGCGGGCCGTCAACCCCTGAAGACACAGGTCAGAGTTCGCAAAAATTGTGTCATTTCTGGAGGGGTCACGTGTCATACTCCCAAGTGTCCAAGCTTCTAATGCATCTGCTTCGACCACTTCCTCAGTCTCGTTCCATGGACTGACCACAATCTGGTAACAACAGGCAGACACTCGGATCCACAATGAAATTCCTTTCTGAGGTGTTTACATGATCTAGATGAAGTTGTAGATGGGTGGGTTAGAAACATAGAAACATAGAAAACATACATCACAATACAGGCCCTTCGGCCCACAAAGCTGTGCCGGGCTTTAAACTGCATTGGCTTTACCCATAGCCCTCTATTTTTCAAAGCTCCATGTCCCCATCCAGGAATCTCTTAAAAGACCCTATCGTTTCAACCTCCACCACCGCCGCCGACAGCACATTCCACATACTCACCACTCTCTGGGCAAAAAAAAACTTACGCTCAGTACGAACTTCCAAGCAGCTTAAAACCATGCCCTCTCGTTCTCGGCAATTCTGCCCTGGGAATAAGCCTCTGACTATCCGCACGATCAATGCCTCTAATCGTCTTGTACACATCTATCAGGTCACCTCTCATACTCCGTCGCTCCAAAAAGTAAAGGCCGTGTTCACTCAACCTATTCTCATAAGGCATGCTCCCCAATCCAGGCAACATCCTTGCCCATGTCCTCTGCACTCTTTCTGCGGTTTCCACGGCTTTACTGGAGTGAGGTGAACAGAACGGAGCACAGTACTCCAAGTGGGGTCTGACGAGGGTCCTATATAGCTGCAATATTACCTCTCGGTTCTTAAATGTACATATATGATCGGGATGATATTGTAGACGGGTGCTTCGGTAGGTTTGCAGATGATACGTCGACAGGTGGCGCTGTGGAGAGCGGAGATGACTGGCAAAGAATTAAGTGTGACGTAGATCAGTTACAGATATGGATTGGAGACCGGGTAGATGGTGATTAACCCGGACAAACCTAAAATTTTACACCTTGATAGGTCAAATGAGAGAAATGTCACTCTATCAGAGCCAAGGCCCGAACCAGTGTTGAAGCAGAGAAACGTAGAAAACCTACAGCACAAAGCAGGCCCTTCAGCCCACAATGATGTGCCGAACATGTCCTTACTTTAGATGGGAAGTGGATCCTGGGGTCCATGTTCATAGCTCCCTGAACGTGGATGCACAGTTTGATGGGATGGTTAAGAAGTCCTATGGCATTATTGACTTTATTATTGGGGGCATTGAGTACAAGTGTCAGGGAGTTATGATGCAACTTCATAAAATCACTAGTTAGGCTGAATCAGATGTATTGCATACTGTTCCGGTCACCCCATTATCGGAAGGAGGTCAGGGTGTAGGGCAACATCAGGAGCGTTCGAACAGGAAGCTGCCTGGATTCGATGGCATGTGTAACAATGAAAGGTAGGACACCTGGGTTACTTCCTCAACCATTGGGCACATCCTCATGAAACGCTGTCACAAGAAAGCAGCATCCATCATCAGGGATCCCGACCTCCCAGGACATGCTCTCTTCTCACTGCTGCCATCAGAAAGAAAGTACAAATGCCTCAGGACTCTCATCACAAGGCTCGGGAGCAGTTCCTACCCTTGAACCATACGGTTTTTGGACCAAAGGGATAACTTCACTTAATTTCACTTGCCCCACATTGAAATGTTCCTACAACCTATGGTTTCACTTTCAAGAACACTGCATCTCACGCTCTGATATTTATTGCTTATTTATTTATTTTTATTTCTTCTGTTTGTATTTGAGGTCGTTTTCTCCTGCACTCTGGTTGGGCACCCAAGTTGGATGGTCTTGCAATGATACGCCTTCTTAAGCATAGAGTCGACCAGCGCAGCTCTTTGAGCGTCCTATTGACTCGGAGCCCAAGATCCCTCTGATCCTCCACACTGCCAAGAGACTTACCATTAATACTATATTCTGCCATCATATTTGATCTACCAAACTGAACCACTTCACACTTATCTGGGTTGAATTCCATCTGCACTTCTCAGCCCTGTTTTACATCCTATTGATACCCCACTGTAACCTCTGACAACCCTCCACACTATCCACAGCATCTCCAACTTTTGTGTCATCAGCAAATCTACTAACTCATCCCTCCACTTCCTCATCCAGGTCATTTATAAAGATCACGAAGAATAAGGGTCCCAGAACAGATCCCTAAGGCACTCCACTGGTGACCGATCTCCATGCAGAATATCACACGTCTATAACGAGTCTTTGCCTTTTGTGGGCAAGCCAGTTGTGGGATTCACAAAACAATATTATTTTGGATCTCATGTCTCCTTACTTTCTTAATAAGCCTTGCATGGGGTACCTTATCAAATGCCTTGCTGAAATCCATGTCCGTTACATCTACTCCTCTTCAGTCATCAATGTGTTTGGTCACATCCTCAAGCTCGTAAGGCACAATCTTCCCTTTACAAATCCATGCAGGGTACTCCTAATCATTTTACACCTCTTCAAATGTTCAAATGTCTTGCCTTTCAGGATCTTCTTCATCAACTTACCAGCCACTGAAGTAAGACTCACTGGTCTATAATTTCCTGTGCTGTCTTTACTCCCTTTCTGGGATAAGGGAACGACATCCGCAACCCTCCAATCCTTCGGATCCTCTCCCGTCGCTATTAATGATGCATAGATCGTCGCCATAGTCTTAGCAGTCTCCTCCCGCAGCTCCCCCTGCAGTCTGCTGTACATTTCGTCCATTCCAGGCCAATTATCCAACTTGATGCTCTACAAAGGGTCCAGCATATCCTCTTTCTGAATATCTGCATGCTCAAGCTTTTCAGACTGCATCAATTCATCACTACAATCACTAAGATACTGAAGTATTCAGTAAACAGCTCTTATGGACTCATTAAGTATGTATTATAATCTTATGGTCGTATGGTCTCTCCACAGCTGCACAAGGGCAGGAGTCGAAAGGGAAGATCGGAAATAGACCGCACCGTCTTATCTGCCTACTCGGCCTAGTTACATCAGCCCTCATCGTCATAGTGGCCGGTCTCTCGATCTATGGTAAGTGGAACGGCACCGGGTGGAGTCAGATCATAAATAAAGAGAGTAGGATAAATTGTTATTGCAAATCACCACAGCGACACAAACCCCTGACTGTAACACCGATAAAAAAAACCCTACCCATAGTGAAGAGGGATGAGCATAGAACATAGAACGTTCAATAGTACATCACATTACTGGCCCTTCGGTCCACAATGTTGTGCCGACCCTCAAACTCTGGCCCCATAAAATCCCCCACCTTATATTCCTCCATAGACCTGTCTAATAGTCTCTTAACCTTCACCAGTGTATCTGCCTACACCACTGACTCAGGCAGTGCATTCCAAGCACCAACCACTCTCTGAGTGAAAAACATTCCTCTAATATCCCCCTTGAACTTCCCTCCCCTTACCTTAAAGCCATGTCCTCGTGTACTGAGCAGTGGTGCCCTGGGGAAGAAGAGCTAGCTTTCAACTCTCTCTATTCCTCTGATTATCTTGTGCACCTCTATCATGTCTCCTCTCATCCTCCTTCCCTACAAAGTGTAAAGCCCCAGCTCTCTTAATCTTAGATCATAATGCATACTCTCTAAACCAGGCAGCATCCTGGCAAATCTCCTCTGTACCCCTTCCAATGCTTCCACATCCTCCCTATGGTGAGGCAACCGGCACTGGATACAGTGCTCCAAGTGTGGCCCAACCAGAGTTTATCGAGCTGCATCATTACATCGCGTCTCTTAAAACTATCCCTCGACTTATGAACGTTATCACCCCATAAGCTTTCGTAACTATCCTATCTACCTGTGAGGCACCTTTCAGGGATCTGTGAACATGTACCCACAGATCCCTCTGCATCTCCGCACTTTCAAGTATCCTGCCATTTACTTTATACTCCTCCTTGGTGTTCGTCCTTCCAAAATGTCCCAACTCTCACTTCTCCGGGTTGTATTCTATCAGCCCACTTCTGCATCCTATCATTGTCTCTCTGCAATCTTCAACAATTCTCAACACTATCTACAACACCACCAACCTTTGTGTCGTCTGCAAACTTGCCAACCCACCCTTTTACTCCTACATCCAGGTCGATAATAAAAATCACAATAAAGCAGAGGTCCCAGAACAGAACGTAATGGGACACCACTTGTTACATCCCACCAATCTGAATGTACTCCCTCCACCAGGACACTCTGCCCTCTGCAGTCAAGCCCGTTCTGAATCCACCCGGCCAAATCTCGCTGGATCCCATGCCTTCTGCCTTTCTCAAACACCCTACCGTGAGGAACCTTGTCAAATGACTTACTAAAATACACGGAGATCACATCCACTGCACTACCCTTATCTATATGCCTGGTCACCTCTGAAAGAAATCTATCAGGCTTGTTAGACACCATCTGCCCTTCACAAAGCCATGCTGACTGTCCCTGATCAGACCATCCTGATGAGGTCCTGAATTGTGAGTTTCGGGAACTGGGCCGATGTCTGAAGAACAGGACCTCGATGGTGACGGTCCCAGGATTGCTGTCAGTGCTACGTGATAGTGACGTTAAGAATTGGAAGAGATGGCAGTTGACTGTGTGGCTGAGGAGCTGGTGCAGGGGGCAAGGCTTTAGATTTCTGGATCATTGGAATCCCTTCTGGGGAAGGTGGGACCTGTACAGATTGGGTGGGTTGCACCTGTACTCAAGGGGGAGGAATATCCTTTCAGGTAGGTTTGCTGGCATGGTTCGGGAGGGTTTACAATAATCTGCGAGGAAGATGGGACCCAGAGCGATAGATAAGTGGAAGAAGTGCATGCAGTAAAGCCAGATCTAACATACAGAGAGGCGTTGAGAAAGGAGAAGCAGAATAAAGGGTATAAAGCTAGTAAGGAAGAAGGGCGTAAATCCGTGTGCTTCAATGCAAGAAGAACCAGGAACTAAGGTGATGAACAGAGCTTGGATACATACACGGAATTATGATGTAGTGGTTATTACGGAGACTTGGCTGGCACCAGGGAAGGAATGGATTCTCAATATTTCTGGATTTCAGTGTTTTAAAAGGGGTAGAGTGGGGGAAAAGGGGAGGATGGGTGGTATTTCTGGTCGGCTGCAGAAAGGATGGGAAATGTCGCACTGTCCTCTTTTGAGTCTCTGTGGGTGGAAGTCAGGAACAGGAAGGGCGAGGCTACTCTATTGGGAGCATACTATATGCCCCTGGTAGCAGCAGAAATACCGAGCAGCGGACTGGGAAGGAGATTTTGGAAAGATGCAAAAATAGGAGGGTTGTTATCATTGATGACTAAAACTTCCTTAATATTGATTGGCACCTGATTAGTTCCAATGGTTTATACGGGGCAGGTTTTGTTATGTGCATCCAGAACTTATTCCAGTCACAGAGTGTTGACCGACTGACTAGGAGGAATGCCATACTAGACATAGTATTAGGTAACGAACCGGGTCAGGTCACAGACCTGTCAATGGGTGAGCAGCTGGGAGACGGTGAACACCACTCACTGGCCTTTAGCATAATCATGGAAAAGAAAACACTCAGAGAGGACAGGAGATATTTTAATTGGTGAAGTGTAAATTATGAGGCCATAAGGCTAGAACTTGCGGGTGTGAATTGGGACGATGTTTATGCGGGGAAATCTACTATGGGCATGTGGTCGATGTTTAAGGATCTCTTGCAGGATGTTAGGGATTAATTTGTCCCGGAGAGGAAGATAAAGAATGGTAGGGTGAAGGAACCATGGGTGACGAGTGATGTGGAAAAACTAGTCAGGTGGAAGAAGGCAGCGTACATGAGGTATAGGAAGCAAGGATCAGACGGGGTTTTTGAGGAATATAGGGTGACAATAACGGAGCTTAATAAGGGACTCAGCAGAACACGAAGGTGGAATGGGAAGTTATTGGAGAGCAAGGTAAAGGAAAACACCAAGGCATTCTTCAATTACGAGAACAAGAAAAAGATGAAAGGAGCAAATGTAGGACGGATTAGGGATAAAGTTGGCCTGTAGGCTGTGGAAGTAATCGAGGTCCTCAATAAATACTTCTCTTCGCTATTCACCAATGAGAGGGAACTTGATGACGGTGAGGACAATATGAGTGAGGTTGATGTACTGTAGCATGTTGGTATTAAGGGAGAGGAGGTGTTGGAGTTGTTAAAATACATTAGGACGGATAAGTCCCCGGGGCATGACGGAATATTCTCCAGGCTGCTCTACCAGGCGAGGGAAGAGATTGTGGAGCCTCTGGCTAGGATCTTTATGTCCTCGTTGTTCACGAGAATGGTACCGGAGGATTGGAGGGATGCGAATGTTATCCCCTTGTGGTAGGGATTCTCCAGGTAATTATGAGTGGTGGTGGAAAGGCTGTTTGAAAAGATTGTTATGAATTGGATCAATGGGCATTTGGAGAATCATGGTCATAGTGACAGTCAGAATGGCTTTGCGTAGGACGGATCGTGTCTAACAAGCCTGATAGATTTATCTGAGTAGGTGACAAGGCATATAAATTAGGGTAGTGCAGTAGATGTGATATGCATGAATTTTACAACGGCTTTTGACATGCTTCCACATGGTAGGCTTATTCAGAAAATCCGAAGGCATTGCATACGGGGATGTTTGGCCAGGTGGATGATATACTGGCTTGCCTGCAGAAGACAGAGGGTCGTGGTGGAGGAGGTAAATTCGTAATGGAGGGTTGTGGCTCGTGGTGTCCCACAAGGATCGGATCCGGGACATCTACTTTTCGTGTTTTTCATTATCGACCTGGATGTGAGGGTAGAAGGGTGGATTCGCAAATTTGCAGACATCACAAAGGATGTTGGTGTTGTGGGTAGTGTGGAGGATTGTGGAAAAATGCAGAGAAATTGATTGCATGCAGAAGTGGACTGAGAAGCGGCAGATGGAATTCAACCCGGAGAAGTGTGAAGTGGTGCACTTTGGAAGGACAAAATCCAAGGCTGTGTACAAAGTAAATGGCTGGAGACGTGCTAGTCTGAAGGAGCAGAGGGATCAGGGGGTAAATGTCCACAGATTACTAAAAGTTGCTTCAAAGGTACACAGAGAGACAGACATACATTATTGATCCCGAAGGAAATTTGGGTTTCGCTAGATAGATGGGGTAGGTGGAGGGATAGAGTTTAAGAGTCGCGAGGTAAAGGTGCAGCTCTATAACACTCTGGTTCGGCCACATTTGGAGTACCGCGTCCAGTTCTGGTCGTCTCACTATAGGAAGGAAGCGGAAGCATTGGAAAGGGTACAGAAGAGATTTGCCTAGTTGCTGCCTGGTTTAGAGAGTACGGATTCTGATCAGAGATTAAGGGAGATAAGGCTTAACTCTTTGGATAGAAGCATGATGAGAGGTGACATGATAGAGTTATACAAGATATTAATGGGAATTGATAGAGTGGACAGGCAGCGCCTCTTCCCCAGGCCCGCACTGCTCAATGCAAGAGGACATGGCTTTAATGTAAGGGGTTGGAAGTTGAAAGGGGATATTAGAGGAAGATTTCTCTTTATTCAGAGAGTGGCTGTGGCGTGGAATGCACTGTCTGAGTCAGTTAGTTCGTTAGTGGAATTGAAGAGACTGCTGGACAGGTATTTGGAGGAGTTTCCTGTGGAGAGTTATATGGGAAATTGAAGGGACTGTTGGACAGGTATGTGGAGGAGTTTCATGTGGGGAGTTCTGTGGGAAATTTAAGAGACTGCTGGACAGGTATGTGGAGGAGTTCTGTGGGAAATTTAAGAGACTGCTGGACAGGTATGTGGAGGAGTTTCATGTGGCGAGTTCTATGGGAAATTTAAGAGACTGCTGGACAGGTATGTGGAGGAGTTTCATGTGGGGAGGTCTGTGGGAAATTTAAGAGGCTGCTGGACAGGTATGTGGAGGAGTTCTGTGGGAAATTTAAGAGACTGCTGGACAGGTATGTGGAGGAGTTTCATGTGGCGAGTTCTATGGGAAATTTAAGAGACTGCTGGACAGATATGTGGAGGAGTTTCATGTGGGGAGTTCTGTGGGAAATTTAAGAGACTGCTGGACAGGTATGTGGAGGAGTTTCATGTGGGGAGTTCTATGGGAAATTGAAGAGACTATTGGACAGGTATGTGGAGGAGTTTCATGTGTGCAGTTCTATTGGAAATTGGAGGGACTGCTGGACAGGTATGTGGAAGAGTTTCATGTGGGGAGTTCTATGGGAAATTTAAGAGACTGCTGGTCAGGTATGTGGAGGAGTTTCATGTGGGGAGTTCTGTGGGAAATTTAAGAGGCTGCTGGACGTATGTGGAGGAGTTCTGTGGGAAATTTAAGAGACTGCTGGACAGTTATGTGGAGGAGTTTCATGTGGCGAGTTCTATGGGAAATTTAAGAGACTGCTGGACAGGTATGTGGAGGAGTTCTGTGGGAAATTTAAGAGACTGCTGGACAGGTATGTGGAGGAGTTTCATGTGTGCAGTTCTATTGTAAATTGGAGGGACTGCTGGACAGGTATGTGGAGGAGTTCTGTGGGAAATTTAAGAGACTGCTGGACAGGTATGTGGAGGAGTTTCATGTGGCGAGTTCTCTGGGAAATTTAAGAGACTGCTGGACAGGTATGTGGAGGAGTTCTGTGGGAAATTTAAGAGACTGCTGGACAGGTATGTGGAGGAGTTTCATGTGGCGAGTTCTATGGGAAATTTAAGAGACTGCTGGACAGGTATGTGGAGGAGTTTCATGTGGGGAGTTCTGTGGGAAATTTAAGAGACTGCTGGACAGGTATGTGGAGGAGTTTCATGTGGGGAGTTCTATGGGAAATTGAAAAGACTATTGGACAGGTATGTGGAGGAGTTTCATGTGTGCAGTTCTATTGGAAATTGGAGGGACTGCTGGACAGGTATGTGGAAGAGTTTCATGTGGGGAGTTCTATGGGAAATTTAAGAGACTGCTGGTCAGGTATGTGGAGGAGTTTCATGTGAGGAGTTCTATGGGAAATTTAAGAGACTGCTGGACAGGTATGTGGAGGAGTTTCATGTGGGGAGTTCTGTGGGAAATTTAAGAGACTGCTGGACAGGTATGTGGAGGAGTTTCATGTGGGGAGTTCTATGGGAAATTGAAGAGACTATTGGACAGGTATGTGGAGGAGTTTCATGCGGGGAGTTCTATGGGAAATTGAAGAGTCTATTGGACAGGTATGTGGAGGAGTTTCATGTGTGCAGTTCTATTGGAAATTGGAGGGACTGCTGGACAGGTATGTGGAAGAGTTTCATGTGGGGAGTTCTATGGGAAATTTAAGAGACTGCTGGACAGGTATGTGGAGGAGTTTCATGTGGGGAGTTCTGTGGGAAATTTAAGAGGCTGCTGGACAGGTATGTGGAGGAGTTCTGTGGGAAATTTAAGAGACTGCTGGACAGGTATGTGGAGGAGTTTCATGTGGCGAGTTCTATGGGAAATTTAAGAGACTGCTGGACAGGTATGTGGAGGAGTTTCATGTGGCGAGTTCTATGGGAAATTTAAGAGACTATTGGACAGGTATGTGGAGGAGTTTTATGTGTGCAGTTCTATTGGAAATTGGAGGGACTGCTGGACAGGTATGTGGAAGAGTTTCATGTGGGGAGTTCTATGGGAAATTTAAGAGACTGCTGGTCAGGTATGTGGAGGAGTTTCATGTGGGGAGTTCTATGGGAAATTTAAGAGACTGCTGGACAGGTATGTGGAGGAGTTTCATGTGGGGAGTTCTATGGGAAATTTAAGAGACTGCTGGAGTGGTATGTGCAGCAATTTCATGTGAGGAGTTATATGGGAGGCACGGTTTAAGGGTCGGCATAACATTGTGGACCGAAGGGCCTGGACTGTGCTGTACTGTTCTATGTTCTGTAACACGGTCACACCCCGTACCCTGATAAAAACATGGCCTTTACCGTGATACAACCAGGACTCATGCTGACAACGACACGCCATTCACCATAACATTAACAATGCTGTTACCGTAGTACGGTCACGACCTTCAACGAGACACAGATACACTCCTAACCGCGACACAGGCAGGAACATCGCCGGAGCACAGATGGCTGTCACACTGACCGCAACGTACCCCCAACTAACATCGACATGCCCCTGATGCTTACTGATAAACTCCTCAAGGGTACACCGAAACATACCTCACAGTGACACCTTCATGCTCTGCAACGTGATCCGCTGGGCACCGCATCGTGACAAAGCGTCACACGTCACTGTAACACCCCTTACCGATACAGTATCACCCCTCAACATAATTCCGATGCACCGCTCTCTGAGGCAATTACCCACACAGGCACAGGCAAGTTACCTGACACAGGCAAGCCCCTTAACGTGATACAGACACCTAAATTCACTTACGGTGACACCGACATATTACTCTCCGTGACACCGACACACACCTCAGCCTGACGTTTTCACACACACCGTGACCATGTCATCGTGTCGCAGACACACCCCTCTCTGTGAGAACAACAAATTCAACACCATGCCACAGGTACTCCACCCACGGTGACACAACCAGGCCCTCACCCTGACATTTTTCTCATCTTGACACCCAGATACACTTCATTGGGACCCGGTACACCTCTCGCCGAGGCACAGAAACCCCTATCACAGTGACACCAACACATTCCTCACAGCACCTCGGACATGCCCTGCACGATACTGACGCAGACCCCCATGGTAATAACAACGAAACCTTCACAGGGTCATTGATATACCCCTCAGCGTGACACAGAAAAGTCTCTAAAGTTGGCTCCGACGCCTCTCACTGTGCCACCAGCAGGTTTTTCTCTGTGACACGCTTAACCGAGACACTGACACAACACTCCCTGTGACCCATTCGGTAGCGTGACGCTAACTCACGTGTCACTGTAAACGCTAAACATCCTTCTCCATGTCTCTCAGAGTCACAGATTCGTCAATCTCAGATCACATCCGGCAGAAACGTCCAGCTATTTTGGGAAGAGTATAAAGAGATGAACAAGACCCAGCGCCAATGTCGACTACAAGTCCGTGAGTTAAACTCCACCCTTGAATCCACAATATCGGAGAAGTCCCACCTGGATCTCTCCCAGAGAACCTGTCTCAAGAATCTCTCTGCGCTCAACTCTAATCTGTCAGATCTTAAACGAATGCACAGCGATCTCCGTCACCAGTTCACTAAGATGGAAACGAAGTACAGATCTGTCAACGAAACCAAGGCTCAGATCTGTGAATTGTTGACCAGCAGAAGAGGTGAGGCAGCATTCTTCGCTTTCACACGCTCCTCATCACAGGGCAGGCATGGAGAGAGGAAGCGTCACTCTGTGCTTGATATCGGGAGTGTGTGAAGAGATGGTATGGAGGATAATCCACTCTTTGTTTGACCCGGAGGGTGTAATGGGACTGCGTGGAGGACGTTTCACTCCATCAATGAAACCAGGAGAGGGTGAGGGTACGTTGTGGAGTTGGATTCACTCTGTGGTTGACAGCGGGATTGTGTGATGGGACAATGCCCAGAGTGAGTCGCTACATGTCTGGCCACTGAAGTATGTTATTCTCTGTGGAGAGACAGTTTGACCCTGAATCAGTGAGTGGGTGATGGGACGGTGCAGGGAGGCTTCACACTGTGTCAGATCAAGAGCGTGTGATGGAATCGTGGAGAGAGATTTGAAGTCTGTGTCTGAATCCGGGAGTCAGTGACGGTAGGCTGAAGAAGGGGATACACTCTGTGTTTGAATTCGGGTGGGTGTGATGGTATCGTGGAGAAACAGCTTCAGACTGTGTTTAAATCCGGGGTGTGTGATGGGACAGTGCAGAGGGGCGTTCATTCTATGTGACACCATATGTGTAATTGGATATTGTGGAGGGAGTCTGAACCCGTGCGTGTGCCATGGGAGGGGTTGGGCCGAATTACGCTTTTTCTGAGAACACAGGGGGTGTGATAGGACCTTTCTGAGAGAGATCCACTCTGTGACTCGCCAGGAAGTGTGCGATGGGACGAAAGGAGGAAAAGAAATTCACACTGTTGTGAACTCGGGAGTGTGTGATGGAATCATGTGGAGGCAGCTTCACTCTGTGTCTGATAGTTTGCTCTGTGGTGTGTTGAGTAGCTGTAAAGGAAAACAAAAACACTCTCCCTCTGAGACAGCGAGAGAGTTTAAAAAGCGAAAAGTTTAACGGAGCGGGTGATGGAGTAGTGGGAGACAGAGTGGGAAGGCTTTGGCTCGACAGGCTTCGGCGAGCAGAGACCGAAGACGAGCTTGTTCCCAGTGAGGTAAACTCTTTCAATTACTTAGAAGTAGGTAATGGAGGCACCAGTTAGGACAATCGAATGCTCCGTTTGCGAGATGTGGGAAGTCAGGGCGAGCACAATTGGCCCTGATGACTACACCTGTATAAGGTGCATCCATCTGCAGCTTCTGACAAACCGAGTTAGGGAACTGGAGTTGGATGAACATCTGATCATTCATGAGGGAGAGGCAAAAATTGATAGGACTTTCATGGAGATAGTCACCCCTAAGTGTCAGGAGACAGGTAGCTGTGTGACTGTCTGGTGAGGACAAGAGAATAGGCAGGAAAAGCAGAGCACACCTGTGGCAGTTCCAATCAACAATAAGTATACCGCTTAGGATGCTGTTCGTGGGGAGGACCTACCAGAAGTTCATAGTTGTCACGTCGAATGCACCAACACTGGATCCTAGAAGTGAAAGAGGGAAAAGAGGAGAGGGGAAGTGATGGGAGGTACAATAGTTAGGGGGACAAATAAGATGTTCTGTAGGGGAGATCGAGAATCTCGGATGGTCTGTAGCCTCCCTGGTACCACAGCCCGCGATATCTCGGATCGAGTTGTCAGTATTCTCAAGAGGGAGGGTGAGCAGCCGGATGTCGTGGTCCATGTACGGACCAATGGCGTGGATGTGAAGAAGGAGGAGGGCCTGCAAAGAGAGCTTAGGGAGTTAGGTGCAAAGTTGAAGGACCTGATCACCAGGTTTGCAATCTCAAGCTTTCTACCAGTTCCACGTTCTAGAGAGGCTACAAATAGGAGGATAATGCAGCTACGTGCGTGGCTAAAGAGTTGGTGTAGGTGGGAGGGCTTCATGTTTCTGGGCAATTAGGTCTTGTTTCAGAGACGGGTTGTACCTGCACTGTAAGGGGAATAAAATCCTTGCGGAAAGGCTTGCTGGAGCTGCTCCGGGGGGTTTTAAACTTGATTTGCAGGGAGAGGGGAACCAGAGTGTTAGAACAGATAGTGAGGTGGTTGAGGATAAATGTCATGCGAGAACTGCAGGTACATTGCATGAAATAAAACCAGATCTAACATATAAAGAGGTTTTTAGGAAAGAGAAGCAGAGTAAAGAGTGTGAGGGTAGTAAGTTAGAAGGGCTGAAGTGTGTGCACTTCAATGCAAGAAATATCAGGAACAAAGGTGATGAACTGAGAACTTGGGTACATACTGGGAATTGTGATGTAGTGGTCATTACAGAGATTTGGCTGACACCAGGGCAGGAATGGAATCTCAATATTGCTGGAATGCAATGATTTAACAGGGATAGAGCGGGTGAGAAAGGGGAGGTGGCGTGGCCTGACTGGTCAGGGATACTATTACAGCTACAGAAAGGGAGGGTAATCCAGCAGGATCCTGTTTTTGGGTCAGTATGGGTGGAAGTCAGGAACAGGAAGGGAGTAGTTATTGTGATTATTCCATATGCCCCCTGGGAGCTGTAGAGATACCGAGGAGCAGATTGGGAGGCAGATTTAGGAAAGGTGCAAAAATAACAGTGTTGTTATCATGGGTGACATTAACTTCCCTAATGTATATTGGCACCTGCTTATTTCAAACGGTTTAGACGGGCAGAGTCCAGGACGGATTCCTGTCATAGTACTTTGACAGGCCGACCAGGGAAAATGCCATACTGGATCTAATATTAGGTAACGAAACGGGTCAGGTCAGATATTTCTCAGTGGGTGACCATCTGAGAGAGAGTGACCACCGCTCCCTGACCTTAAGCATTATCATGAAAAAGGATAGAATCAGGGAGGGTAGGATTTTTTTTTTAATTGAGAAGGGCAAATTACGAGACTATAAGGCAGGAACATAGAGCGGGTGTGAATTGGGATGATCTTTGTGCAGGGAAATGGACTATGGACATGCGGTCGATGTTTAAGTGTCACTTGCAGGTTGTTAGGGGTAATGTTTTCAAGTTGAGGATGATAAAGAATGGTAAGCATAAGGAACCATGGGTGACGTGAGGTGGAAAATCTAGTCGGGTGGAAGAAGGCAGCATACATGAGGTTTAGGAAGCAAGGATCAGATGGGGCTATTGAGGAGTGTAGAGAGGCAAGAAAGGATCTTAAGAAGGGGCTGAGAAGAGCAAGAAGGGGGCATGAGAAGGCCTTGGCGAGTAGGGTAAAGGAAAACTCCAAGGCATTCTTCAATCATGTGAAGAAAAAGGGAATGACAAGAGTGAAGATAGGACCGATTAGAGATAAAAATGGGATGATGTGCCTTGAGGCTGTGGAAGTGAGCGAGGTCCACAAAGAATACGTCCGTTCGGTATTCACCAAAGAGAGGGAAATAGATGACGGTGAGGAATATGAGTGAGGTTCATATTTTGGAGCATGTTCATATTAACGGAGAGGAGGTTTTGGAACTGTTAACATATATTTGGACGGTTAAATCCCCGGGGCCTGACGGACAATTTCCCAGTCTGCTCCACGCGGAAACGGAAGAGATTGCTGAGCTTCTGGCTAGGATCTTTATGTCCTCGTTGTCCACGGGAATGGCTCCGTTGGATTGGAGGCTGGCGAATGCTGTCCTCTTGTTCAAAAAAGTTAGTTGGGATAGTCAGGGTAATTATGGACCGGTCAGCCTTACATCTGTGGTGGGAAATCTGTTGGAAATGATTCTTAGAGAACGGATCGATTGGCGTTTAGAAAATCATAGTCTGATCAGCGACAGAAAACATGGCTTTGTGAAGTGCAGAAAGTGTCTAACAAGTCTGTTAGAGTTCGGTGAGGAGGTCACTAGAGGTGATGGTAATACGGTTGATGTGAACTACATGGGTTTTAGTGAGGCATTTGATAAGGATCCACACGATAGGTTTATTGATAATGTCAGAAGGCATGGGATCCAGGGAAGCTTCGCCTTGTGGATTCAGAATTAGCTTGCCTGCAGGAAGCAGAGTGTCGTGGTGGAGGGAGTACATTCGAATTGGAGGGTTGTTACTGGTGGTGTCCCATTAGGTTCGGTTCTAGGACCGCTACGTTTCCTGACCTTTATAAACCACCTGGGGGTGGAAGGGTGAGTTGGCAAGATTGCAGACGACATAAAGGCAGGTGGTGTTGTGGATAGTTTAGAGGATTGTCAAAGATTGCAGAGAGATTGATAAGATGCAGAGATGGGCTGGGAATTAGCAAATGGAGTTCAGCCCGGAGAAGTGTGAGGTGGTGCACTTTGGATGGACAAACACCAAGGCAGAGTCAAAAGAAAGTGGCAGGATACTTAGTAGTGTGGAGGAGCAGAGAGATCTGGAGGTACATGTCCACAAATCCCTGAAAGTTACCTCAAAGGTAGATAGGGTTGTTAGGAAAGCTTATTCTGTGTTAGCTTTTCTAAGTCATGGGACAGAGTTTAAGTGTCGCGAGGTAATGATGCAGCTCTTCAAAACTCTGGTTAGGCCACACTTGGAGTACAGTGTCCAGTTCTGTCGCCTCACGATAGGAAGGTTGTGGACGCGTTGGAAAGGGTACAGAGTTGATTGACCGGGATGCTGCCTGGTTTAGAGAGTTTGCTTTATGTGCAGACATTAAGAGAGCTATGGCTTTACTCTTTGAAGAGAAGGCGGATGAGAGGAGGCATGGTAGATGTATGCCAGATTTTAAGAGGAATAGACAGAGCGGACAGCCAGCGCCTCTTCCCCAGGGCACCACTGCTCAATACAAGAGGATGTGGCTTTAAGGTAAGGGGTGGGATGCTCAAGAAGACTATTAAAGAAAGGTTTTTTTTTTACTCAGAGAGTGGTTGGTAGGTGAAATGTACTGCCTGAGTCAATGGTGGAGGCAGATAGACTAGTGAAATTTAAGAGCCTACTAGACAGGTCTATGTAGGACTTTAAAGCAGGTGTATTTATGTGAGGCAGCGTTTAGGTGTAGGCACGAGATTGTGGGCAGAAAGGCCTTTACTGAACTGAATTATTCTATGTTCTATAACACGGACACACCCCTAACCGTTATAAAAAAAATAACACGGCATTTAACGTAACACATTCAAAATTCCTGCTGACACTGACGGAGTAGCACGGTCACGACCTTCAACGAAACGCAGATACACTCCTGACCGCGACACTGACACATCCCTCGCCGTGACACACACCTGCCAGGCACACTGATCGCAACGTTCCCCTCACTGTAATATCGACATGCCCCTGCCGATGTTACTGATAAACTCCTCAATGGAACACCGAAACACACCTCACACTGACACCGACACGCTCTTCACCGTGACACAGAGGTACCGTACGCCGCGACACCTTCAAACTCCACAGTGATCCGCTCCGCCCCGCATCGTGACAAACACTCGGAAGTCAGTGTAAGACCGCTCAACGAGACAGTATCACCCCGGAACGTAACACCGATGCCCCGCTCACTGAGGCAATTGCCCACACTTCACACTGACACAGGTAAACCCATTAACGTGATAGCGTCAACAAAATTCACAATGACACCGACGTGGTATTTTCCGTGGCACCGACACACACCACAGTGTGACCCTCTCACAAATTCCGTGGGCATGTCATGTCTCTCGTCATGACACAGACATACCCCTCTCTGTGAGACCAGCACACCCCACACAAATGCACAGATATTCCACCCACAGTGACACCACCAGGCCCCTCAGTCTGACATTTCCCTATTTCCCTCGCTTTCAGATCGGGATACACTTCATTGTGAGCCGGCACCCAAACTCCTATCACAGTGACTTCGACACTTCCGTCACAGCAACGTAAACATGCTCTGCACGATACTGACGCAGACACCGCCCCCCCCCCCCACAATGGTAATAACAACGAAACCGTTCCCGGGAAAATCATATACACCTCAGCGTGACAAAGACACTCATCAATGTGGCCCCGACGCCTCTCACTGTGCCCACAGCATATACTTCACTGTGACACCCTTCACTGTGACCCTGACACAACACTCTCTGTGACCCGTACAGTAGCGTGACGCTGACTCACGTGTCATTGTGAACGCTAAACATCCTTCACCATCTCTCTCAGTAACACAGATTCCTGAGTCTCAGAACCCATGCGACCGAAACTTCCAGCTCTTTTGGGAAGAGTATCACGAGATGAACAGGACCCAGCGCCAATGTCGACTACAAGTCCAAGAGTTAAGCTCAACCCTTGATTCCACAATATCGGAGAATTCCCTCCTGAATCTCTCCCGGAGAGCCTGTCTCAGGAATCTTTCTGAGCTCAACTCTAATCTGTCCGATCTTAAACGAATGTACAACGATCTCCGTCACCAGTTCACTGAGATGCAAACGAAGTACAGATCTGTCAACGAAACCAAGGCTCAAATCTGTGAATTGTTGACCAGCAGAAGAGGTGAGGCATCATCCCCCTCTTTCACCCGCTCCTCAACACAGGGCAGGCATGGAGAGAGGAAGCGTCACTCTATGCTTGACATCGGGAGTGTGTGAAGAGATGGAATGGAAAATGATTCACTCTGTGTTTGACCCGGCGAGAATAATGGGACTGCGTAAAGGAAGTTTCACTCTATCACTGAATCCAGTAGAGTCTGAAGGGACGTTGTGGAGTTGGATTCACTCTGAGTCTTAACACGGGATTGTGAGACCTAACAGTGCTGCTTCACTCTATGTCTCACACTGGGAGTGTCTGATGGGACAGGATCGATCCAACATCACTCTGTGTCTGACAGCGGGAATGTGGGATAGGACACTGCCCTGATACAAACACTCCATGTCTGACCCCTGAAGTGCGTTATGGCACCGTGGAGAGAGAGTTTCACTCTGAATCCGGAGAGTGTAATGGGACGGTGTGGAGGGAGATTCATTCTGTGTCGGAATACGGGAGTGTGTGATGGGATCGTAGAGACAGAGAGCGTTTGTGTTTGATTCCAGCAGTGTGTGATGGGATAGTGCAGATGGACGTTTATTCTATGTGGCAAATGATTGTGTGATTGGATATTGTGGAGGGAGTCTGACCACGTGAGTGTGCCATGGGAGTGTATGGGCGGAGTTTCGCTTTGCGTGAAAACACAGGTGAGTATGATGGAACGGATCAGAGAGAGCCTCACTCTGTGACCCGCCAGGAATTGCGTGACGGGACGTAAGGATAGAGATTCACACTGTCTTAGACTCGAGAGTGTGAAATGGGGTCGTGTGGAGGCAGCTTCATTCTGTGTCTGAAATCTGTTATGTGGTGCGTTGAGAAGCTGAAGATGGAGATTCCCCCTCACTCTGATATTCATCGTGTGTGCTGAGGGAGTTTCTTTCCGTGTCTGACCGTTGGAGTGTGTGATGGGGCCGTGGAGGGAGAGATTCACACTGTGTCTGATCAAGCTGTGTGTTATTGGAATTTGCAGAGGATCTGAATTCTGTTGTCTAATCCAGGATTGTGTGAGGGGCGGTGTTGAGGGAGATTTACTCCGTGTTTGACCCCGGGAGTGTGTGAGGGGTGGTGTGCAAAGAGTAACATTCAGAATCTGACCCTGGAAGTGTGAGACAGTGTGGTGTGCAGGAAACTTCACTTCATGTCTGACCGCTGGAATGAGTGTCTGTGTCTGACTCCGAGAGTGTTTGATGGGGCAATGTAGACGGAAGATTCACTCCACGTCTGACCCCGGGCGTTTATAAAAGGCAGTGTGCATGGAGCTTCACTCCACGTCTGACCCCGGGCGTTTATAAAAGGCAGTGTGCAGGGAGCTTCACTCCACGTCTGACCCCGGGTGTTTATAAAAGACAGTGTGCACGGAGCTTCAGTCCACGTCTGACCCCGGGCGTTTATAAAAGGCAGTGTGCAGAGGAGCCTCACTCCACGTCTGACGCCTGGAGTGTGTGATGGGTCCGTGGAGATGGAGATTCAATCTGCGTGTGACCGTGCTAGTGTGTGATCGGACAGTGCAGGGATTTTAAATCTGTGTCTCACCCCGTGTATGTATGATGGGACACTGTGTTTGACACAGTGCGCATGTGCTGAGTGCTATGGCGGGAAGTGGGGGGGGGGGTGGGTGAGAGGTTTTGGGGGTGCGGTCAAGCGTGTGTCTGACACAGGGAACGGTGACGCATGCCTGGAGAGTAGACATGACAGAGGTATACAAGATATTAAGTGGAATAGATAGAGTGGTCAGCCAGCGCCTCTTCCCCTGGGCACCACTGCTCAATACGAGAGGACATGGCTTTAAGGTAAGGGGTGGGAATTTCAAGGGGGAAATTAGAGGAAGGTTTTTTCATTCAGAGAGTGGTTGGTGCGTAGAATGCTCTGCCTGATTCTGTGGTGGAGGCAGATACACTAATGACATTTAAGGGACGACTAGACAAGTACATGGAGGAATTTAAGGTGGGGGGAGTTATATGGGAGCCTGGGTTTAGTGTCGGCACAACATTGTGGGCCACTGGGCTGTACTGTGCTGAATTATTCTATGTTCTATTCACTCTGTGCTTTGAGCCCAGGAGTGTGTGATGGATGGTGTGGAGCGAACTTCACTGTGTCTGATCCTTGTTATTTACGATGAGTAGTTGCGGAGGGAGATTCACTCTGTGCCTGACCTCGGGAGTGCATGATGGGACCGCGTGGAGGGAATTTCACTCTGAGTGACATCCCGGGTGTATGTGATGGGGAGGTTTGAAGGGAGATTCACTCTTATGTCTCATTGTTCCTTGTCCCTGATTTTCAGAGCAAACGTCTTCCAAGAACTGGGTCACAAATAAAGACAGGAGTTATTACGTATCCACGTTTGATACATCTTTCCAAAAAGCGATTCAAGAATGTTCAAACCGTCATTCAAGGCTGCTGGAAATCAATTCAAATGATGAGGCGGTATGTGTCACAGCACGTGAAGATCCCACCGTAACACAGGAATCATCACACACTCCCGAGGTCAGACACAGAGTGAATCTCCCTCCTCACCGTCCATCACACACTCCCGGGGTCAGACACAGAGTGAATCTCCCTCCACACCGTCCCATCACACATTCTCGGGGTCAGACACAGAGTGAATCTCCCTCCACACCGTCCCATCACATTCTCCCGGGGTCAGACACAGAGTGAATCTCCCTCCACACCGTCCCATCACACATTCTCGGGGTCAGACACAGAGTGAATCTCCCACCACACCGTCCCAACACACACCCCCGGGGTCAGACACAGAGTGAATCTCCCTCCACACCGTCCCATCACACTCTCCCGGGGTCAGACACAGAGTGAATCTCCCTCCACACCGTCCCATCACATTCTCCCGGGGTCAGACACAGAGTGAATCTCCCTCCACACCGTCCCATCACACATTCTCGGGGTCAGACACAGAGTGAATCTCCCACCACACCGTCCCAACACACACCCCCGGGGTCAGACACAGAGTGAATCTCCCTCCACACCGTCCCATCACACTCTCCCGGGGTCAGACACAGAGTGAATCTCCCTCCACACCGTCCCAACACACACCCCCGGGGTCAGACACAGAGTGAATCTCCCTCCACACCGTCCCATCACACATTCCCGGGGTCAGACACAGAGTGAATCTCCCTCCACACGGTCCCATCACACACCCCCGGGGTCAGACACAGAGTGAATCTCCCTCCACACCGTCCCATCACACATTCTGGGGGTCAGACACAGAGTGAAGTTCCTTCCAGGTATTCCGCTGAGAGAAGCTCCGTACACATTTTTTTTTTCGATTCTAGGCATTAATCAAGTAAATTTAACTTCACAGCGCTTTGTATTCCACAATCTTCTGGACAACAACCTTGCTTACTGGATTGAACTATGCGAAAACGGGTGAGATTATCAGTAAGCTGTCGGGTGAAGATTTGTTATTGCCATGGTCGTGACGGGAGAAAATGGGGTTCGTTTACGGACTGAAGTAGTTTTGTTGGAAAAGGGAGGGGCAGTGAGATTTGTTTGTAGACTGTACGTGGGTAGGGGGTTGGGTGGTTCAATGGAAACATTTTGGGGCCGACACGTGTCTGTCGGGGAACGAGAAGGATGTGGGAATATTTCGGAATCTGGCAGGGGGCAGTGGGGAGAGAACAGGGACAGAGATTATTTTGGTACTGACGCATGTCAGAGAGGAGAGCGCGGTGCAGTGGGATTGTTTTATAGACACTCACCGGGTAGTCAGGAGAGGAAGCAACAGCGGGATTAGTTTGGTGAATGACACGGATCTGAGTGGCGAGAGTGGAACAAATGGATTAGTTTGGAGACCGATACAGGGCGGTGGCACACAGTGGGTTAACGGAATTAGTTTGCGAACTGAGGCAAGGATGTGGGAGAGAGCGTGCCAGTGGTATAATTCTGGAGGCGGACCAGGGGCGATGGAGAGAGCGCAGTGTAGCGGAATAGGTCAGGAGTCAGACACGAAGCTCTGGGCAGAGGAAGGGGCAACGAGATGAACCTGGAACCACACAGGGCTGAGGGAAATATGTGGAACAGTGGGATTCATATCGAGACAGCCATAACTGTGGGGAGTCGATGTGACAGTGGGATTTGTTCGGGGACTGAAACATATCTGAGGGCAGAGTGTGGAACACTGGGATTCATTTCGGACAGATATAGGTCTGTGGGGAGTCGGTGGGACAGTGGGGTTTGTTCAGTGACTGAGACAGATGAGAGGGGAGAAGGTGGGCCTGTTCGATTCGTATGGGGACTGAAAGGGGACTGTGGTGAGAAAGCGTTTCGGTGTGATTAGTTTGTGGAAAACCGGGCTGTGGGGAGACATTGGGTCAGTACGATTAGTTATGGAACTGTCACAGGATTGTGGGGAGACATTGGGACCGTGGTGTCTGCCTGGGTACTGACACGGGGCCGTGGGGGAAAGAGGCTCAATGGGATATGTTTGGGGACTCACACATGCAATTAGGAGAGACGGACTCCGCTCAGGTTCTCTACTGAAGCTGATTTGTATCTGTTGCAATTTATTAACCCTCCTGGATAGGAATGTGGGCCGGCGTCTCCTGTACAAGGGGTCCTCGGGAACGCCCGTCTGCAGTCCGTGCGGAACGAGTTACCCTTGTGGTCATAATCGGCGTTTCATCTGCGAGAAGTCGGCACCTTTGTTCCCGGATGTTCCTGAAGAGATCCACTATCTCTGCCAAAAGCCAGTGGAGGCGACATGAATCAAGTGACGACCACCATTTTCTCCTCCTTCTCTCTCCTTCACTCTCACTCCTAAATCCTTTCAAATCTCTCATCACCCTCTCTGCCCCTCCCTCCTACTCTATCTCCTCCTCTTGTCGCCATTATATTCTCCCCACCAGACACCGACAAACCTTTCTCGCCGTCGATCTTCTTCGTTCTCGCCATTCCCCCTGTCCCGCTCTTCCCCGCTCCCTCTACCTTTCTCTCTACCCCTCACCTCCCCTTATTTTCTCGAACTTTCTCCGCCCGCACTTTCTCTGCTCCCTGTACCCACCTCTTACACCTCTCTCCCCTTCGCTCCCCCAGGCACTCTCTTTCTCCTGTTTCCATTCTCTCCGTCTACCTGATCTCTCTCTCTCTTTCTGTTTTCCACTATCTCTCACATCAATCCTGCGCCGTCTGGTTCTCGATAAACCAACACGGGGTGAAAGTCTGTGCGCATCCCCTCTGTCTGTGCCCCTCTCGGGTTTATGGAACTCTGTAAGGTTATAACTACGCTCCAGGGAATAACGCCCTAACCTTCCCTCCCTCCCACCATACCTCAGTCCTCCGAGTACCGGCAATATCCCCGTAGATCTCCCTGTACAGTTTATCCAGTTCACTGACATTTTTTCCGAAAGCAGGGCGGCCTCACCGACGTCTTGTCCCACGGCAACGTGACCTCCCGACTCCTGTACTCAGTGAGACTGGTGAAGACCAGCGGGCCAAGTGTCCTGTCCGCCCTATCGGATGTTTTCCACCGGAATCGCTATTTCAATTATTATCTGAAGCATATAACCCCTGGAATTTGTACTATTGAAACTTCAGTACGGAGCTAAACTGTACAATTAATGTAAATTGCAAATATTAATAAAAACCGCAGAAATATCGAGTTAGCGTGGCTGCGTTGAAAGATGTGATGGCGCAGGGGAAGAAGCTGTTCCTGAGTCGCTGTGTGTGGGTATTCTGTCTCCCGGAGCTGTCAAATACTCCACCTACAATACCACGTCCAATCCCGTTATCATTCCCGTGAACCCTCTCGAAAGTCTCACATCCCCTGTGTGATAAGCGATCGAGACCTGCTCACAAAACTCCAAATGTGGCCTCACCAGTGACGTATTGAGCCTGAGAATGACGTCATTGCGTTTACGTCCCAGTCCTCTCGAAATGAATGCTGTCATCGCATTTGCCTTCCTCACCACCGGCTCAAGCTGCAGGTTAAACTTCTGGGAAAGCTGCACGAAGTCTCCCTCTGCACCGCAGATTGTTTTTAACCCTTACACACTGTGCTGGTCATGTTTGACCCGTTTTGACTTTTGACAACAGTAAAAACACCCTGAAGTTTTATACTTTTGTACCGGTGCTACAAATGTTTGTGCATTGAGGCTACTCGGGTCGAATTTGACCCGTATCTATAGAAATGGATTTCAGATCTCTGAAAAATTATTTAAGTGTCCACCATCAATTTATTAACGTCATATATACTAAATAGATCTGTATTTCAAACTTTTGAATAGACAATTGTTATGAGAGGCTTCTTAGGCCGGCACAAAATTGACCCAGACCATTCTGTGAAGGTATGGAATATGAACAGTTAGAATAATCCACATCCTGTCACGCGCACTCACAGTATCCGGGACAGAATTCCAGACGACTGGGATGGCGGAGCGCTGGGGATTGCTGAGACGGGAGAGTGGAGGACGGGGGGCGGGGTTTTAGCTCTCCTGTTGACTTGGGTAGTGTGTGATGCGATTGTGCGGGTTTTGAGCTGGGGAGTTGCAGTTGAACTAAACAATATCTGAACGGTGAATGTGTGAAGGGATGGGGAACAGGGAGTTCACTCTGTGTCTGTACCAGAAAGAATTTGATGGGACAGTGTCGAGGCAGCATCACGTGTTTGAACACGTGGGTCTGCCATGGGACGGTGTGGAGGGAACTGCACTCTGTGTCTGACCCCAGCAGTGTGTGATGGGACAGTGTGGAGGGTGATTCAGTCTCTCTGACTCCGGAAATACGTTATACATCTGTGAGTAGGAGCTTCACTCCTTTTCCGAAAATTTGGGACAGCGCGGAGGGAGTTTCACTCCTTGTCTGACCTGGAACTTGTGTGATGTAATGTTGGTGAGGAAGCTTCACTCAGCGTCTGACTCCGGGTGTGTATGATGGGATGGTATGGATGTGTCTCGCTCAGGGTCTGACTGACGGTGTCAGAGACTCATATACATTTCCGCTTGGGACAGCCTCCAATCAGAATTCAGGAGCGAGGAAATGTGTGCATTATGAACCGGTGCCTCGCGTTTGTTTAAACAACAACCGATCCGCAAGGCGGGTTCATCAGCAAGGGAAAATAACGATAGAAACATAGGAACATAGAAAATCTACAGCACAATGCAGGCCCTTCGGCCGACCATGATGTGCCGAACAAGTCCCGACATTAAAAAAATTACTAGACTTACCTATAGCCCTCTATTTTTCTAAGCTCCATGTACCTATCCTAAAGTCTCTTAAAAGATCCTATCGAATCACCGTCGTCGGCAGCCCATTCCACTCACTCACCACTCTCTGAGTAAAACACTTACCCCTGAAATCTCCTCTATACCTTCTCCCCAGCATTTTCAACCTGTGTCCTCTAGTGGTAACCATTTTAGCCCCGGGAAAATGTCTCTGACCATCCATACAATCAATGCCTCTCATCATCTTGTCGTTATGCGATTAGTCTCTAACAGGTCATATTGGGAGGAAACTAGACCAAATACTCAGTTCGCAAGAAACTGGGTGACAGTCCGTAGATTCAAAGGGGTTAAACATCCAGGCCCAGTACAGCGTCCCCCTGTGGCCAAGCGGCTCAATAACAGGTATACCATTTTGTATGCCTCTGGTCGTGAGAGACAGGTTAAAATGGCCAAGTGGAGATAAATCTCCCAGGTCGGGAGGACACATGAACATCCATGAATACAGCCAAAGGAGACACGTTATTCCAGAAACAAGGTGCAAAACACATTGTCAGCATTCAAGCAGGGCAGTAGGCACAAAAATATGTATAAAATAGAAAAAAAAATACCAGTGCTGTTTGAGGCCTTGGGTCAACTGAATACCACTGATGTCTGATCGACCATAACAGAGCCTGTCTCCTGCCGGACGAACACTGGGGGGCAGCACAGACTCCTGCCTGGAGGCCACGGCCCCCCGCCCCACCGTGCGCAGCTCCTTCACATCCTCTGCCAGCGAGCAACTCTCTCAGTTTACACATCAACTTGAGTTGAAATAATACCTCAGCAGGATTTCCTGGCGTAAAAAGGGGTCATAAAACGAGAGTTACGGGGGGGAATTAAAACCGTAATGCCATCACAGATAGCAGAAAGGTTGTTGAGACAGATGTAATTCAGACCTCAGACAAAGTCAGGAAGTAAAATGTTGAGCCTGCTGGGACACATGTTCTGAGCTGTGTACGTTTCAATACAGTAAGTATTGTACGAAAGGCAGATGATCTCAGGGCAGGTGCGAACGCCTGGAAGTATGAGACTGTAGCGAATAGTGAGACTTAGTTGCAAGAGAGGCGGGACCGTTAGCTTAATATTCCGGGATTCGGTTCTTTTAGACGTGCTGATGAGCAAATAAGTCAAAGGTGAGGGGCGCCTTCACAGTCAGAGAAAATATTACAGCGCCGCTCAGCCAGGACAGATTGAAGAACTCGTCAAAGAGGTTTTTGGGAGGAACTGAGGAAGAAGAAAGGTATGAAATCGAACATGGTGCCATATTTTCAATCACCTAATAGTCCCGGGGATTCAGAAGATCAAATCTGTAGAGAAGCATTAGGTTGTGATATTGGGTGATTTTAACAGGTATTAACACTCAGCCCCATACCGTGAAATAGCTAATGGGGCAGTTTCTTAAATGTTTTCGGGATAGTTTCCTTCATCAGAAGGTAGATATTTCCAACGAGAGAGTGCAATACTGGATCTGCTCCTGCGGAATGGGACAAGACAGGGGACAGAAATTGTTGCAGGGGACCAGTTTACATTTACTGATCATAATTCCATGAGATTTAAAGTCATTATGGAAAAGGATATTTATGACCTTGTGATTAGGTTCCAAATTGAATGTAGTCCGGCCATTTTTTTGGGGCTTCAGGAATGATCTGGCAAGTGCGGGTTCGGCCAGGTTGTTTACTGACAAGGATGTATCTGCTAAGTTGGAGCCCGAGCGCTGTTTCATAAGAATAATGGGAGGTGTTGACGGAGAGAGGGATTCCAATGTAGCGGATTGTGGTTCACCCGCTGTGAATGGGGAAGAGTGCCGGGAAACCAAGGCGCGGAGCAAATAGGAGTTGGGTCGGGTTTGATGTTTCGGAGATTCCTGATTAATTTCTGGACGCTCCCTAAAGGAATATGTGCGGGGCTCTTTGAAGAGATTACAGAGGGGCTTCACTAGAAGTCTGCCGGGAAGAGAGAGAAATATCTATAGGCCGTGGTCAGAATTTTCGGTTTCCTTTCTCTGGAGCGGCGAAGGCGGAGGGGACAACTGGCAGGCAGCTCACTACAAGCGACACAGTTGGACCAGACAGCGGGTGTTGTTAACCGCAGGATGAAAATGTCTAATACCGGAGGGCATACATTGAGGTGAGGGGGTAAGTTCAAAGGAGATGAGGTTGGCGTTTTTTATTCACACAGAGCCTGTTGGGCGATTGGACTGTTCTGCCAGAGACGGTGGTGAGGGCAGATCGATAGAGGCTTTTCACAGGCTCTTTGACAGTCACATGGATTTGCAGGAAATTGATGGAGATGGACGTGTGTCGGCAGAAGGGATTCAAATTAATTGGTATACCACAACATTGCGGACCGAAGCGTCTCCTCTGTTCGGTGATTGACGTTCACTTCTCTACAGGAGGATCAGGGAGTGTTTTAAACTCATGGGATGGGAAACGCAGGGGCCGGGGTAGATGAAGGAATATGACGCTGCATTGAGAAACTCAGGGAACGACCTCTCGACATAGGCAGTGATCGAGCCACACAGTCCTCACTACTACTCAGACACTGCCCTCACCATGACACCGACACAGCCCTCACTACTACACAGACACACCCCTCACCCTGACACCGACACAGCCCTCACTACTACACAGACACACCCCTCACCGTGACACCGACACAGCCCTCACTACTATACAGGCACACCCCTCACCGTGACACCGACACAGCCCCGAACGCGACATGAACGCACCCCTCATCGTCACACCGACGCATCATCACGCTATTCACCGTAGCAGGCACGCATTCCCCCCGTGTGGAAAAATCCCCTCCCTCTCAAACACTCCCTATCTCCGTCTCTCCTCGCTCTCCTGCACTACTCCCTGTCTCCGTCAAACATTCCCTCCTTTACACCACTCCATCCTCGTCACCGTCCCTCCTTTACAAGCTGGCCCGTCTTCGTGACACACTCCCTCTCTGCACAAATCAGGAGAAGGTGGGAGTGGAGGATGCTATCACGTACTTGCTGCACAAATCCCTCTCTCACCTGGTCAGGGTCAGTGGTGCTGTGAGGATTACATACCTGGACTTCTCTAGTGCTTTTAACACCATCCAGCCCAGGATCTTAAGGCACAAACTAACGGAGATGGGAGTAGACTCACACATGGTGGCTTGGATAACGGACTACTTGACAGACAGACCTCAGTATGTGCGGTTGGGTGACTGCAGGTCTGACACGGTGGTCAGCAGCACAGGAGCGCCGCAGGGGACCGTGCTCACTCCGGTCCTGTTCACCCTGTACACATCAGACTTCCAATATAACTCGGAGACCTGCCATGTGCAGGAGTTCGCTGATGACACGGCCATAGTGGGGTGTGTCAGGAATGGTCCCAGGAGGAAGAGTACAGGAAACTGATACAGGACTTTGTGATATGGTGCAACTCAAACTATCTGCGTCTCAATATCACCAAGACCAAGGAGATAGTGGTGAACTTTAGGAGACTTGTCACCGTCACTCGTTCACAAGCCGGCCCGTCTTCGTGACACACTCACTCTCTGCACAAATCCCGGACTCCGTTACCTCCTGTCCTCCCATCGCCACCACCCGTCTCGGTCCCCTGCTGGATCCCCTGAAGGTGTAGTGAGACTAGACAGGAGTCTGACATGTGGCCGTGTAGAGAGAGCGGAGCAGTTGGAATCGTTTGAAGATTGACATGGGGCTGCGGGGAGATCGCGGTGCAGTGAGATGAGTGCAGAGAGAGCAGAGCAGTTGGAATCGTTTGAAGATTGACATGGGGCTGCGGGGAGATCGCGGTGCAGTGAGATGAGTGGAGAGAGAGCGCAGCAGTTGGAATCGTTTGAAGATTGACATGGGGCTGCGGGGAGATCACGGTGCAGTGAGATGAGTGGAGAGAGAGCGGAGCAGTTGGAATCGTTTGAAGATTGACATGGCGCTGCGGGGAGATCGCGGTGCAGTGAGATGAGTGGAGAGAGAGCGGAGCAGTTGGAATCGTTTGAAGATTGACTTGGGGCTGCGGGGTGATCGCGGTGCAGTGAGATGAGTGGAGAGAGAGCGGAGTATTGGGAGTAATTCAATAAAACTCTTGGAATTGTCTACTGGAGCTATTTTGCATCTCCTGAGATTGTTTAACTCTTTTTGATAGGAATGTGGTCTCTAATGTCGTGTACAAGATCAACTCTGGGAAGATTGAATGCACTAAATGCAAATTATCTAGGAAGAGTTCCTGTTGAAATCGTGCTAAACACCGCTTCATCTGCGAGTGGGTGGGAGCGGTAGTGTCCGTGGCGGGTCTGGCTGAGTTAACACATACAGACAAGTTGGATGAACTCAGCAGATCGGGCAGCATCGGTTGAAAGCAGCAGTCAACGTTTCGGCCCGAGACCCTTCGTCAGGACTCGTTACTGCTACTTTCAACGGATGCTGCCTGACTTGCTGAATTTGTGAGTGTTGCATAGACAACAGCATCTGCAACATACTTTGAGTTTACATTCTATAATAGATATCGGCAGCATGGAGTAAATGAGGTGCTCGAGGTGTTGGCTTGGTTAACATCCCGCTGCAGCCTTTGGCCATCCTGGCCGTTGCCGACTCCACACCAGGCGGCGATGCGACTCGTCAGAGCGCCCCCCAGCGGACATCCATAGAAATGTGTTCGTGTTCAATGAGAGAGCGAATCGTCACACACTCCTGACGTCACAATACCTTCTCTTGCCAGGGAGCTGTGGATGGTGGTCAACCCAAGTGCAGAGTCCAGTCTGGATTAACTCAGACTCAGACTCAAAATAAACAAGACGGCAGTAACGATATCCAAAGTGTCAATCACACCCCACAGTGCTGGACATGGATCTCCTCCGGTTGAGCACTGAGTGCTCAGCAGAAACACTTTAATTACAGACATTCCAGGAGGGAACGTGACAGACAGAATATTGGCGGTCCGAGTGTTACGGTGAAAGTGACAGCGAACAACAGTCCAAATGAGGCCACTCCAGAGCCCGGCAATGAATGCTAACCCTCCTCACCACCGACTCCATGGACAATCCCCCCTGCTGTAGGCAAAAGTCTCCAGTGCCCTACTCGGTACACTACCGGAACCCGACGCCTCGCAGGGTTCACCCACCCGATGGATGATTCTTACGTCGGCCGTCGAGTCAGAGGTCACAGAAGAGAAGGGGGGAGCAGAGCCGAACGTTGTACCCCACTCCAACGTGTTGTTCAACGGCAACGTGACTTCTCAACTCATTTACTTTATCGACTACAACCCCTTCGTATCCGTCATCTCCTCCCTCCCCGACATCCCAACTAGGTCACCCCATACCTCCGCCAAATCCCTACTCGACTCCGTGACCCCCTCCCTCCTGTGCATGACTACCCATGTCAGTTGTACCTACTTCTCCTCCTCTTCCCCTTCACCGTCTCTGTCAATCGCTCCCTCTTCACCACTTTCGGTTCAAGTCACTCTGTCCCTTCTGATCACCCCTGTCCATCTCCATGACCCCCAGGCTCGTCTACACACCGCCAGTCTCTGTCACCACCAGCAGTGCCTGCAACCTTCCCTGTCTCCGTCAGCCCCTTCCTTCCCTACGACTCCCCTCGTCGTCAACTCCGTGTTCCCCGACGACCAACCTCCCTACAGTCATTCAGGACATCCTGTACATCACCTACATCCCCTCTTTCCGTCATACCTTCCCTTCTGCACTCCCAGTCTCCATTATCGCTCCTTCTCCTGCAGTCCATTCTTCGTCTCTGTTATCCCACCTTCCCCAACTCCTCTCCTCTTCTCTCTGAAAGGCTGCATCCCCATACAGCCTTCCACGTTTCCGTCATCCAGCTCCCTCCTCTACACCGCTCCCTTTCTGTGTTAATGTGGAATTGTGGGGAAGAGGGAGAGGTGACGTCTGATGTTACACCAGCACACCCCCACACCCCCACCCGATATCGATCTCTCCCTGCATCCATTTCCATTACCGCTATCTTCTTTCACACACACCGTCTCCATCAACCTTCCGTCCCCTACACTCCTTCCCGTCCCCGTTATCTCCTCCTTCCCCATCTCCTCTCCACGTAACCCTGACCCGCTCCGACCCTACACTCTCCACTGATCCATCTACCCTCTCGCCCCTCTACACCCCTCGGTTCATCTGGAATTCTGAGGAGGAAGGGGGAGAAGTGAAGTCTGGTGTTACAACACCCAACCCCCTCCTCCAGATGTCGATCACCCTGTTCTGATCCTGTTCACTGCTCTGTGTGGACAGGCGGGTCTTCCGGTTCCACACCACTTTCACAAAGTGACCACTGTCTCAATACCACGTCCCTACTCCGTCCCCTCTCAATCTTTCCCACTTCTCTGCTCTTCACTGCTCACCATCTGAACACAAACGCACGGACAGTCTCCGAGACAGACACACAATGAAGGACTACTGGAACGGCGGAGTGCTGGGGGTGGCGAGAGGAAAGCAGCTTCTGAACCCGGAGTGTGTGACGGGACGGGGGGTGGGAGCTTCAATCTGGGCCTGACCCCGGGTCTGGGTGATGGGACGGTGTGGGGTGAATTTCATTCATTGTTTGAATCTGTATCCGTGTGATGAACCGGAGCAGTGGAGGCTTACTTCGGAGTAAAGAGTTGGGCAATCGCAGCAGCCATTGTTATAGTAAACCGTACTGGAGTGAAAGATGGAGGGCTTATCAATTTGATGCTGTAAGGAGGAGAGCCCCCGCTGAGAGAAGGCACAAAACTGTTGGCAAATGTGTTTTTCATTTTATTAATTGTTTCGTTTATAATTGCTGTAGGAAGAGCAGTGAGCATTCCTGCAGGAGAGTTGACTGCTTTCCTTGCGGGTTGTGGGAGGGCATGGAGACCTCCAGAGTCCCCGACAACTTCACCTGTAAGAAAGTCATCCAGCTGCACCTTCTATCACTCTACGTTACAGAGTTGGAACTGGAGCTGTATGAATTCGGGATCATTCGGAAAGCTGAGCGGGTAATAGGGAGGATATACAGAGATGTATTTACAGCCAAGGTGCAGGATAAAGGAAATTGGCTGACTGACAGGAAGGTGAAAGGGGTTAAACAGCCAGACCCAGTGCTGAGACACCCTGTGGCCAACCCGCTCAATAACAGGTAGACCACTTTGGATTTTCTGGATGGGAGGAGAGAGGTGCAAATGACCAAGCAGGGGAAAGTCACACCGCACAGTTCTCTGGCACTGACTATGGTTCTGTGGCTCAGAAAGGAATGGGGTCAGAAGTGGCGCGCTGTATCGATACAGTGTTCTTTGTTAGAGGAACAGAATAGAGCTACTGTGGACGAGAACGAGATTTCTCGGTGGTATGTTGTCCACAGATGTACAACGTTGTCGCCTGGATTGGGGAGCATGCCTTATGAGTTTGAAATGAACTCGACCTTTTCTCCTTGGAGCGACGGAGGATGAGTGGTGAACTGATAGATGTGCACAAGATAATGAGATGCATTGATCGTGAGGATAGACAGAGGCTTTTTTTCCAGGGCTGAAATGACTAACACAAAAGGGCATTGTTTTATGGTGCTTGGAAATAGCTACAGAGGAGGTGTCAGGGTCATTTTTTTACGCACAGAGTGGTGAGTGCGTGGAATGGACTGCTGGATGCGGTGGTGCAGACGGAAACGGTAGGGTCTTTTGTGATACTCCTGGATAGGTACAAGGAGCTAGGGTAATGGAGGTCTATGGGTAAAGCCTAGGTAGATCTAAGTTAAGGACATGTTCGGCACAGGTTTGTGGGCCAAAAGGCCTGTGTTGTGCTTTATGTTTTCTATGTTTCCATGTTTCTGTGTTATGGGCACCGGTATATAGGAAAGAAGAGGGAGCCGGTTCTGCAAACTTATGTATGTGCAGGCGTGCACAAAATTATTAAGAACATTCAGTTTAACATGTGGCTAAAGAGTTGGGCTTGGAAAGAGGCCTTCATATATCTGAATCACTGTGCTCTCTTCCACGGGAGGTGCGACCCCTACCGACGAGGCGGTTTCATTTCAGTTCGTTTCAACTCAACTTGTTTTATTATCAATCTTTCACATAGAAATGCTCATGCATACAGCCAGGATCAATCTGTTAAGCACAATAGAAACAGTCACACAGGGCACAAAGCACACGGCTGACGTCAGAAGTTTACGTACACCTTAGACAAATGCATTTTTACTCAGTTTTTTCCCGATTCCTGACATTTAATCCAGGAAACATCCCCTGTCTTAGTTCAGTTGGGATCACTACTTTAATTTAAGAATGCGGAATGTCAGAATAATGGTAGAGGGAGTGATTTATTCGACCTTTTATTTCTTTCATCACATTCCAAGTGGGTTACACGTTTACATACACTTCGGGTGAAGTCATTAAACCTTATTGTTTAAACACTCCACAGATTTCATCTTCGCATACTACAGTTTAGGCAAGACGTTGAGAACATTTAATTTTTTGCATATAAACACATAAGAATTACAGCACAAAAAAACAGAGAAGTTAACCATATAACCATATAACAATTACAGCCCGGAAACAGGCCATCTCGGCCATTCTAGTCTGTGCTGAACACTTACTCTCACCTAGTCCCACTGGCCCTCACTGAGCCCATAACACTCCATTCCTTTCCGGTCCATATACCTGTCCAATTTTACTTTAAATGACAATACCGAACCTGCCTCTACCCCTTCTACTGGCAGCTCGTTCCACACAGCTACCACTCTCTGATTAAATAAATTCCCCCCGTGTTACCCTTAAACTCTTGCCCCCTAACGATCAACTCTTGTCCTCTTGTTTGAATCTCCCCTGCTCTCATTTGAAAAAGCCTATTCATGTGAACTCGATTTATCCCCCTCATTAGGTTAAATAGCTCTCTCTCAACCTCCAACCTCCAACGCTCCAAAAAATATAGACCTGACTTGTTCAATCCTTCCCTGTAACTTAGGTGCTGAAACCCAGGCAACATTCTAGTAAATCCTCACTATACTCTCTCTATTTTATTGACATGTTTCCTATAATTCAGTGAACAGAAATGTACGTAATACTCCATATTCGGCTTTACCAATTCCTTGTAAAATTTTAACATTACCTCCCAACTCATATACTCAATGATCTGATTTATAAAGGCCAGCATACCAAAAGCCTTCTTCACCAGCCTATCGACATGAGATTCCACCTTCAGGGAATTATGCACCATTATTCCTAGATCACTGTTCTACTGCATTCTTCAATGCCCTACCATTTAACATGTATGTCCTATTTGGATTATTCCTACCAAAGTGTACCACCTCACACTTATTAGCATTAAACTCCTTCTGCCATCGTTCAGCCCACTCTTCTAACTGGCCTAAACCTGTCTGCATGATTTAAAAAACTACTTCATTATCAACAACGCCACCTATCTTAGTATCATCTGCATACTGACTAATCCAATTTGCCACCCCATCATCCAGATCATTAATGTATATGACAAACAACATTGGACCAAGTATAGATCCCGGAGGCACACCACTAGTCACCGGCCTGCAACCTGACAAACTGTTATCCACTACTACTCTCTGGCATCTTCCCTCCATCCACTGTGGAATCCATTTTACTACTTCAATATTAATACCCAAAGATTAAACCTTCCTAACTAACCTTCCATGCGGATCCTTGTCAAAGGCTTTAGTGAAGTCCATATAGACAACATCCTCTGCTTTACCCTCGTCAACTTTCCTTGTAACCTCTTCAAAAAATACAATAAGATTTGTCTATCGTGACCTTCCAGGCACAAATCCAATCTGACTGTTTCAAATCAGACTATGTCTATCCAGATAATTATATATATCATCTCTAAGAATACTTTCCATTAATTTAACCACCACTGATGTCAAAATGACAGGCCTATAATTCCAGGTTTACTCTTAGAACCCTTTTTAAACAATGGACAACATGAGCAATACGCCAACCCTCCGGCACTATCCCCGCTTCTGATGGCATTTGAAATATTTCTATCATACCCGGAGATTTATCCGCTTTGATATTCCTTAAAAGTGCCAGTACCTCCTCCTCTTTAATTGTAATAGTTTCCATAACTTCCCTACTTGTTTCCCTTAGCTTACACAATTCAATATACTTCACCTTAGTGAATACCGATGAAAATACATTGTTCAAAATCTCCCCCCTCTCTTTCGGCTCCACAAATAACTGTCCACTGTAATTCTCTAAGCGACAAATTTATCCCTCACTATCCTTTTGCTATTAATATAACTTTAGAAACCGTTCGGAATTATTTTCATCTTCATTGCCCATGCAACCTCGTATCTTATTGTAGCTCTCTCTCTTTTTCCGAGCAAAGATTCTAATAGCCCTTGAAAAACATGCCTCTCTCAAACTTTTAACCTTTCCTTTCAAACTGACAGGAACATAAAGGTTCTGTACGCTAAAAGTGTTTCCTTTAAATGACCTCCGTTTCTCTGTAACATCCTTCCCATAAAACAAATTGTCCCATTCCACTCCTTCTAAATCCATTCGCATCTCCTCAACGTTAGCCTTTCTCCGATCAAAAATCTCAATCCTGTCTGCAGTCCTGTGCTACTCCATAATTTTATTGAAACTAATGGTATTGTGATCACTGGACCCGAAGTGCCTCCCAGATCATACATCCGCCACCTGACCTATCTCATTCCCTAACAGGAGATCCAATACTGTCCCTTCTCGAGTTGGCACCTCGATGTATTGCTGCAGAAAAACTATCCTGCACACATTTTACACGCTCCAAACCATCCAGCCCTTTTATAGAATGGGCCTTCCAGTCTACGTGTGGAAAATTAAAATTTCCCACAACAACAACCTTGTACATACTACAAATATCTGCTATGTCCTGAAAAGTTTGCTCCTCCAATTCTCAGTCCCCATTAGGTGGTCTATAATACACCGCTATAAGTGTTAATATACCTTTCCCATTTCTGAATTCCACCCAAATAGGCTTCCGAAACGAGCCATCTAAACTGTCCTGCCAAAGCACCGCTGTAATATTTTCTCTGAGAAGCAATGCAACACCTCTCCCTCTTGCGCGCTAGATT
This sequence comes from Hypanus sabinus, assembly GCF_030144855.1. Taxonomy (NCBI): domain Eukaryota; kingdom Metazoa; phylum Chordata; class Chondrichthyes; order Myliobatiformes; family Dasyatidae; genus Hypanus; species Hypanus sabinus. The sequence continues at coordinate 165,998 of NW_026781249.1, read as the reverse complement.
CTATCACACGTGAAGCAAGGAAATCCGGGAATATTTTGTTGCCAATCACACCCGTCCTGCAACCATGTTTCACTAATAGCCACAACATCATATTTTCATGTATCAATCCATGCTCTAAGCTCATCTACCTTTCTATCAAAGCTCCTTGCATTAAAATAGATGCATTTAAGAAACTCTTCACCTCTTACTCTCTGTTTATCCCTAACGGTGCAAGCAACTACATTATCTTTTTCTTCCGTCTCCCCTAGATCTTCGGTCTGAGCGATCCACTTCTCTATCGCCTGCCTTTCCTCCCTCACATTCTGTCTTCTAGCTTCCTCTATTTGTGAACTATCCTTCTCGCTCCTAGTCTCTTCAATTTGACTCCCACCCCCCAACCATTCTAGTTTGAAGTCTCTTCATTTTTTTAAGAACTGGTGCATGCTTTTAAGAACTGAGGAAATGATTGTGCTGAATGCTGAGCTATGGACAATAAACCGCAGCCTGACGTAACTATTGCTGTTGTGCAATGGTCCAGGGCCCGGTGGAGAGAAAAAGGAGATTGCACCCGTGGTGGACCTATCCTGGAGAGACACAAAGTGCAGCTGGTCAACATTCTGAGCTCTATATAGATACTCTGAGATGCTAACATCCGGGATAATGAAATCATTCGACAGGCTTGCCGGGTGACAGATATGACTTATAGAGAGGTAGTTACACCCAAGTGGAGGACACAGGAAACTGGGCGACAGCGTTGCAGAGGAAGGCCGTTAATGAGCCAGTGCAGAGTACCCCTTTTGTCTTCGTCATTAGTAGAATGTAGAACACTTTAGATACAGTCACGCAAACGTGCTAACAGAGAGAGGCTGAAGAGCGTGTGTGGGGTGGGGGATAAGCGTCATTGAAACCTACCGAATGCTGAAAGAACCAGACAGTGTGGATACGGAAGGTCGTTTCCTTTGGTATGGGGGGGGGGTGCAGAACTACAGTAAACACCCTCAGAATAGAGTGGCACCATATCAGAACAGAGGTGGGGAGGAATTATGCCTTTAGACAGGGAGTCCTGCATCTGTGAATGTTCTGCCAAAGACCGGATGAGGCCAAATTTCAGGGATTATTAAAGCCCGTTTCTGGTCGTTGCTTTATCTTCTCCTAAACTGGAATTGAATACTGACGTTGCATTTGCCTTCATCACCACCCACCACACCTATAACGTAATTTTGAGGGAACCCTGCACCAGGAAACGCAAATCACTTTTATCCGTAAACAGCTGAATTTTCTCTACATTTAGAAAATAGTCTCCACCTTTACTTCTGCAACCAAATTGCAGGTCAATGCCCCTCCAGACACTGTAACACATAGGCCACTAGTTTGCCCATTTTCCCAGCCTGTATAAACCCCATTGTAGCCCCTCTGCTACTTCAACACTGTTTTTTTGATCGGAAATGTTATGGCCGATCTACACTGAGTGTGGTTTCCCGATGAGGAAGTCAAACATTCTGTTGCAGAGGGAGATACTCTGCCCGGGATTTGGAGCCTGTTGATAAGAACTGAGGAAATTATTGTGCTGAACGCTGAGCTGTTCTCAGTAAACCGCAGCATGACGTAGGTATTGCAATTGTCCAGATGGTCCAAGGCCCTGTGTGGAGAGTGTCTGACCGTGTTCCAATTAGCTAGCAATGGCATGGGCAGGATAAGTGAGGAGGGGATACAGGGAGTTAGGTTAAAAAGCAGGATCTCCAATATTGGCACCCGTGCCACATGCTAGTCAGGCAAGTACCAGGAAGGTAATACAGTTTACACTCATGTGTTTCAGTCAGTTACAGAGATATCGGAGACAGAGATCCAGAACAGTTATTGGAGAGGTTGTGGAGGCTGATGGTGATAAGAACTCACACAAAGGTGGCAATCAAATAATTGCGATCAGTGCAAATATTGTCCTGGTCTGCACACATTTCAATGCAGAAGGATCTGCATTGGCTGAAAATAGTACTGCAGATGAGGAAACTGGTTGACAAAGAGAGGTAATGTGAACTGAGGAGAGGCTGTTGAGGGGCAACATTGCAGTCAATTGGATGAGTTCCAGCGTTAAATGCAGACCCCATCGAAGCAGATGAATAGAGGAGTGAAGGTGATGAATTTTAATGTGCGGAGTATAATGGACAAAACGGTGTTTCAGAGACAGGAGGCAAAGAGTGGGAATGAGCGGAGACCTTTTGTTTGTCTGCCGGTGGCTCATCACTTTCCACAGGGGTCTGTGTTGGGACCGAAACAGTTTACCTTGTCTGACAAACATTTGGATGATCGAACTGATCGCGTTGTTGCGAGGTTTGCAGAGGATTTGAAGATAGGTGGAGGGGCAGGCTGTTTTCAGTAAGCCGAGAGCATAGATCCTCTTCTTTAGATGGAGAGAAAATTCGGAAAAAAAATCTAAGGCTGAATGGGATTCCATAAATGTCAATTTGCAGTTTGAAGAAGGTAAATAGAACATCAGAATTCATTTCAAGAGGGCTAGAATATAAATGCAAGGATGTAATGTTGAGACTTCACAAAGCATTGGTGAGAACTCACGTGGAGTATTGTGAACGGTTGTTGGCGCTTTATTTAGTAAAGGATGTGCTGAGGCTGAAGAGGATGTAATGTTGAGACTTCACAAAGCATTGGTGAGAACTCACGTGGAGTATTGTGAACGGTTGTTGGCGCTTTATTTAGTAAAGGATGTGCTGAGGCTGAAGAGGATGTAATGTTGAGACTTCACAAAGCATTGGTGAGAACTCACGTGGAGTATTGTGAACGGTTGTTGGCGCTTTATTTAGTAAAGGATGTGCTGAGGCTGAAGAGGATGTAATGTTGAGACTTCACAAAGCATTGGTGAGAACTCACGTGGAGTATTGTGAACGGCTGTTGGCGCTTTATTTAGTAAAGGATGTGCTGAGGCTGAAGAGGGTTCGAAGGAGAGCAAGAGATTGATTCCATAAAAATCGTCTGATGTCTCTGGGCCTGCACCGGGATTAAGAAAATGAGTTGTGACTTCATCGAAACCTCTCGAGTGGTGAAAGGCTTTGCTCGAGAGGATGAGGAGAGGATTTTCCCGCTGGTGGGACAGTGAAAGACCAGAGGATACGTCTCAGAATAGAGAGTCACCCTCAAGGCATCCCTTATTCTCTGATTTCCAGTGCACACAGGCCCGGAACCGTGAGAGGTTCCCCGTATAACAAGTCTTTCAATCACCGAATGATTATTGTGCATCTCCAGTGAACCCTCCCCAGTGTAAGCACGTCCTTTCCTCGATCAGGGGCCCGAAAATCCTCACAGCACTTAAACTGGGCCTCACCTGTGCATTATCCAGTCTTAAAATTACGTCCTTGCTTATATATTCCCGTCCTCCGAAGTACAACTAACATCACATTTTCCTTCCTCAGCGCCCACTGAACCTGCAAATAAATCCTAACGGAATCCTGCACGAGTTCCCTGTGTCCCTTAGATATTTCTCCATTCAGAAAATAGTCAAAACTTAGATTTTTTTTCTATCAAAGTGCATGACCATACACTCTCCAACACAGTAATCTATCTGCGGCACATTTGTCCATTTACGTAATGTGTCTTTCTGTAGCCTCTCTGCTACTTCAAAATTGGTGATGTTATTACTGGTGTACACTGACTGTGGTTCCCCGATGAGAACGTCTACTGTTGCAGATGGAGGTAACCCCTTAACCGTCCATTGGTTTGGACGGGAAAAGTATCTATAGTGTGTCCAGGACGAATTCCTGTCAGAGTATCTTCCCAGGCCGAAAAGCGGGAATGCCATACGAGCTTTACTATTAGGTAACGGACCAGGTCAGACCACAGATCTCTCAGTGGGTGAGCATCTGGGAGACAGTGACCACCTCTCTCTGGCATTTAGCATTATTATGGAAAATGATAGAATCAGAGAGGACAGGCAATTTTTTAATTGGAGAAGGGCAGATTATGAGGCTAGGACTTGGAGGTGTGAATTAGAGTGATGCTATTGCAGGGAAATATACAATGGACATGTGGTCGATGTTTAGGAATCAGGATATTAAGGATAAATTGGTCCCGGTGAGGAAGGTAAAGAATGATAAGGTGAATGAACCATGGGTGACAAGTGAGGTGGAAAGTCTAGTCAGGTAGAACAAGGCAGTATAATGAGGTTTAAGAACCAAGGATCATATTGGGCTATTGAGGCACATAGGGTAACAAGCAAAGAGTTTAAGGAGGGGCTGAGGAGAGTAATAAGTGAGAAAGCCTTGCCGAGAAGGGTAAAGGAAAAATCCCAATGCATCCTTCAATTATGTTGTTGTTCTGGAGCATGTTGGTTCTGGATCCCTACTTTTCGTGATTTTTATTATCCTCCTGGATGTGGCGCTGGAAGGGTGGGTTGGCAAGATTGCAGACGACGCAAAGGTTTGTGGTGCTGTGGATAGTGTGGAGGATCGTCGAAGATTGCACAGAGACATTGATAGGATGCAGAAGTGGGCTGAGAGGTGGCAGATGGAGTTCAACCCGGAGAAGAGTGAAGTGGTACACTTTGGAAGTACAAATTCCATGGCAGAGTACATAGTAAATGGCAGGATACTTGTGAGTGTGGAGGAGCGGAGGGATCTGGGGGTACATATCCACATATCCGAGAAAGTTGCCTCAAAGGTAGATGGGTACTTAAGAAAGTTTATGGGTTGTCAGCTTTCATAAGCCGAGGGATAGAATTTAAGGTTCACGAGGTAATGAGGGAGCTCTATAAATCTCTGGTTAGGCCACACTTGGAGTACTGTGTCCAGTCCTGGTAGCCTCACGATAGGAAGGATGTGGAAGCATTGGAGATGGTAGAGAGGAGATTTACAAGGATGCTGCCTGGTTTAAAGAGTATGCATTATGATCAGAGAGTAAAGGAGCTAGGGTTTTACTCTTTAGAGAGAAGGAGGATGAGAGGAGACATTTTAGAGCTGTACAAGATATAAAAGGAATAAATAGAGTGGACCGCCAGCACCTCTACCCCAGGGCACAACTGCTCAATACATGAGGACATGGCTTTAAGGTAATGGCAGCGATGTTCAAAGGGGCTATTGGAGGAAGGATATTTTACTCAGAGCGTGGTTGGTGCGTGGAACGCACTGCCTGAGTCAATATTCGAGGCAGATACACTAGTGAAATTTAGGAGACTACTAGACAGGAATTTACTGTGGGGGGGGGTGGTTATATGGAAAACAGTGTTTAAGGGCCTGTACTGTGTATTCGATGTTCTATGTTATTTTTACTGGCCCAATTTACACTGTGAATTTTGGGCAATAGCCAAAAGCCAAATATACACAGTGAGATATTTCAAGAAACACTTGTTAGATTTCAGACAGTCTAAAATGCTTCCGGTCGGTGCACAAAATTAGAACTGCACGTCTGCAATCAGTTCCTCTTTTCCCAAGACAGTGTCGGACAACGTTTAGCAATGCCTCATTCTCGACATGAAATGTTGCTAGCTTTTGTTAGCTCCCACAAGCAAGGCAGCGTCTGCATCTTATCCTGTGACCTTCGTGGCCTCAATCTTCTGCTAGTCAAGCTTGGCAACAACGTTTAGTTTTTCAACAATAAAACAAGTTAACATATCATAGGATCATAAGAGTTAGAAGCAGAATTAGACCATTTAGTCAATTGAGTCTGATCCAACATTTCATCGTGGGTGATCTAATTTACTTTTCAACTTCAGTCCCCTGCCTTCTTCCAATATTCCATCAATCACTCACCAATCAAGAACCTCTGGCCATAAATGAACGGGGAATTTAAATAAATAAATAAACAATCAAACAAACAAACAAATAAATAAATAAATAAATAGAAAGATAGATAAATAAATAAATAAATAGATAAACAAACAAACAAACAAATAAATAAATAAATAGATAGATAAATAGATAGATAGATAGATAGATAGATAGATAGATAGATAGATAGATAGATAGATAGATAGATAGATAGATAGATAGATAGATAGATAGATAGATAGATAGATAGATAGATAGATAGATAGATAGATAGATAGATAAACCATGGCCTCCACGGCCGCCTCTGGCAAATATATCCACAGATTCGCCACACTCTGGTTAAAGAGAATTGTCCTCCTCTCCGTTCTAAAAAGACACGCTGCTCCTCTAAGTTCTTGTCCTTTGGTCTCCGACTCCCAAACCACAGAAAACTTCCTCTGCACACCCACTGGATCAAGTGTTTTGATTATTCGATAGATTCCAATGCGGTCACCGCGTTACTTCTAAATTCCAGTGAGTACTGGCCTGGAGATACCGAGCACTTCTCATATGACGCTTTTCAACCATGGACTAATTTTTGTGAAACTTCTTTAAAACCTCTCCAGTTTGAGCACAACCTTCCTAGTATAACACGTACAAACAAGCTGGATGAACTCAGCAGGTCGGGCAGCATCCGTTGAAATGAGCAGTCAACGTTTCGGGCCGAGACCCTTCGCCAGGACTAAAGAAGGAAGGGGTAGGGGCCACATAAAGAAGGTGGGGGGAGGGTGTAAAACCAATCAGAGGAATGATGAAGGTTTGGGGGAGGGGAACTAGGGAGGGTATAGGCAGGACAGGTGGAGAAGAAATCTAAGTGGAAAACACTATGTCTAGTAGAAGAAGGCAGAATCATAAGAAATGTGACAGGCAGCTAGAAGAGGAGACATAGCGAATGTGAGATGGGGGAAGGGAGAGGGAGAGAATATGGACATGTCCATGCCGATCTGCCTATACATGGACTCCTTCACTGCCATGATGAGGCCAAACTCAGGTTGGAGGAGCAACACCGCATATACCGTCTGGGAAATCTCCAGCCCCTTGGTATGAACATCGAATTCTCCAACTTTCGGTAATTCCCTCCTTCTCCCTTCCCCCCTTCCCACGTTCACTCTGTCTCCACTTCTAGCTGCCGAGCACCTCTCTCACGATTCTGCCTTCTTCTACTACCTATAGTGCTTTCCCCTTAGATTTCTTCTTCACCTCTCCAGCCTCTCCCCTCCCAGCTTCCCCTCCCCCACCCCTTGATCTTTCCTTTGATTGGTTTTCCACCCTTTACGCAACTTCTCTATGGGGCCCCTGCCCGCTCCTTCCTCAGTTCTGACGAAGGGTCTCGTCCCGAAACGTTGACTGCTCATTTCAACGGATGCTGCCCGACCTGCTGAGTTCATCCAGCTTGTCTGTATGTGTTGATTTGACCACAGCATCTGCAGCATACGATGTGTTTACTTTCTAATATAAGACGACCAAAACTGTTCACAATACTCCAGGTGATGCTGAAGAGGGTTCTAACGAGAGTCAAGAGATTGAATCCATGAAAACCGTTTGATAACTCTGGGCCTACACCAGATTAAGTAAATGAGTTGTGACTTCATCGAAACCTCGTCAAAAGTGATAGGCTTTGTTCGGGTGGATGTGCAGACTATTTCCCCGCTGGTGGGAGAGTGAGAGAGGATACATCTCAGAACAGAAAAGCGTCCCTTATGAACGCCCTGTTCTCTGAATTCCAGTGAGTGCTGGCCCAGAGCCGTGAAAGGTTCTCCGCATGTCAGAACTTTAAATCGCCGAATAATTATTGTGCAACTTCTGTGAACCCTCTGCAACGTAAGGGCATCCTTTCCTCGATCAGGGGCACGAAAATGCTCACATACGCTTAAACTGAGCCTCACCTGTGCCTTATAACGTCTGAAAACTGCATCCTGGCTTATATATTATAGTCCTAACATCACATTTGCTTTACTCACGACCGACTGAAGCTGCAAAATAACCTTCAAGGAGTCATGCTCGAGGTCCCTTTGCACGTAGGTTTTTTTTTCCATTTAGAAAATAATCTACACTTATAGTTTTCTACAAACGTGTATATCCATACACTCTCCAACGCTGTAATCCATATACTGCACCTTTGCACATTCTTCCTAAGTCCTGCTGTAGCCTCTCTGCTACTTCAAAACTGCCTCTAGATCGGTAATGTTATTATTGGTCTACACTGACTGTGGTTCCCCAATGAGAAAGTCAAACATACTGTTGCAGACGGAGGTAACCCCTTAACCGTCCGTTGGTTCAGACGGGGCAGAGTTTCTTTACTGTTCCCGGGACGGATTCATGTTACAGTCTGTTGACAGGCCGAAGAGGGGGAATGCTATTCTAGTTCTCGTATTAGGTAACGGACCGGATCAGATCAGGTCACGGATCTCTCAGAGAGTGAGCATCTGGGGGACAGTGATCACCGCTCCCTGGCCTTTAGCATAATCATTGAAATGGATAGAGGCAGAGACGGCAGGATTTTTTTTTAATTGGGGAAGGTCAAATTATGAGGCAATAAGGCTAGAACGTGCAGAAGTGAATTGGAGTGATGTCATTGCAGGGAAATATACTTTGGACATGTGGTCGATGTTTATGATTCAGGACATTAGTGATAAATTTGTCCCGGTGAGGAAGATAAAGAATGGTATGGTGAAGGAACCATGGGTGACAAGTGTGCTGGAAAATCTAGTCAGGTAGAAGAAGTCAGCATTCATGAGATTTAGGAAGCAAGGATCAGATGGGTCTATTGAGGAATATAGGGTAGCAAGCAAGGAGATTAATGAGGGGTTGAGGAGAGCAGGAAGGGGGCATGAGATAAAGGTGGGAAGATGTGCCTGCTTACTCTCACCTAGTCCCATCTACCTGCACTCAGCCCATAACCCTCCATCCATTTCCTGCCAATATACCTATCTATTTTATTTTAGGACAAAATAGAATCTGCCACTACCACTTCTACTGGAAGCTCGTTCCACGCAGCTACTACTCTCTGAGTTTACCCTTGTCTTACAACTAAACATTTGCCCCTAAACTCTCAACTCATGTCCCCTTGTATGAATCTCCACTACTCTCAACAGAAAAAAGCCTATGCACATCAACTTTATCAACTCATAATTTTAAACTTTTCTATCAATTTCCCTCTCAACGTTCTACGCTCCAAAGAATAAAGACCTAACTTGTTCAACCATTCTCTTTAACTATGGTGCTGAAAAGCAGGTGACATTTAGTAAATCTCCTCTGTGCTCTCTCTATTTCGTTGACATTTTTCCTTTAATTCGGTGACAAGAAATGTACACAAAAGTCCAGATTTGGCCTCACCAATGCCTTGCACAATTTCAACATTACATCCCTACTCCTATACCCAATGCTCTGATTTATAAAGGTCAGCATACCAAAAGCGTTCTTCACCACCCTATCCACATGAGATTCCACCCTCAGGGAACCATACACTATTATTCCTAGATCACTCTATTCTATTGCATTCCTCAATGCCATACCATTTACCATGTATGTCGTATTTGGATTATTCCTACCAAAAAGTAGTACCTCACACTTAACAGCAATAAATTCCATCTGCCACATTTCAGCCCACTCTTCTAAATGGCCTAAATCTCTCTGCAAGCTTCCAAACACTACTTCATTATTTACTACGCTACCTGTCTTAGTATCATCTGCATACTGACTAATCCAATTTAAAACTCCATCATCAAAATCATTAATGAATATCAGAAACATTATTCGATCCAGTACAGATCTCAGAGGCCTCCAAACTGACAAACTGTTATCCGCCAATCCACGGCTTCTCCCACCCAGCCACTGTTGAATCCATTTTACTACTTCAATATTAATACCTAACGATTGAACCTTCCTAACTATCCTTCACTTCCCTCGTCAACTTTCCTAGTAACCTCTTCAAAAAATTCACTATGATTTGTCATACATAAACTTCCACACACAAATCCATCTTATTCAGACCCTGTCTATCCAGATAATTATAGATACCATCTCTAAGAATACTTTCCATTAATTTACCCGCCACTGACGTCAAACTGACTGGCCAATAATTGCCAGGTTTACGCTCAGAAATATTTTTAGCAATGGAATCGTATGCGCAATACGCCAATCCTCTGGAACCATCTCCGTTTCTCCTGACATTTGAAATATTTCTGTCAGAGCCCCTGCTATTTCTACACTAGCTTCCCTCAAGGTCCTAGGGAATATCCTGCAGGACCCGGAGACTTATGCACTTTTATTATGCTTAAAAGCATCAGCACTTACTCCTCTTTACTCATCATAGTTTCCATAACTACCTTACTCTTTTTCCCTTACACAATTCAATATATTTCTCCTTAGTGAATACCGAAGAAAAGGAAATTTTCAAAATCTCCCCCAAATCTTTTGGCTCCACATATAGCTGTCCACTCTGATTATCTAAGGGACCAATTTTATCCCTCACTATCCTTTTGCTATTAATTTAACAGCAGAAACACTTTGTATTAATTTTCATCTGACTTGCCAAAGCAAACCCTTGTTTTAGGTTTTCTAAATTATTTCTTAAGATTCTTTTTACATTCTTTATATTTCTCCAGCACCTCATTTACTCAATGCTGCCTATATTTATTGTAGATATCTCTCTATTTCCTAATCAAGTTTCCAATATCCCTTGAAAAACATGATTCCCTCAACCTTTTAACCATTCCTTTCGACCCAACAGGAACATAAAGATTCTGTACCCTCAAAATTACACCTTTAAATGACCTCCACTTCTCAAATACATCCTTCCCATAAAACAAATTGTCCTACTGCACTGTTTCTAAATCCTTTCGTATCTCCTCAACGTTACTCTTTCTCCAATAAAATATTTCAGCCCTTGGGTCCAGTCCTGTCATTCTCCTTAATTATATTGAATCTAATGGCATTGTGATCACTGGACCCGAAGCGCTCCCGAACAAATATATCCGTCACCTGACCTATCTCATTCCCTAACAGGAGATCCAACAGTGACCCTTCTCTAGTTGGTACCTCTATGTATTGTTGTAGAAAAAAAAAACTATCCTGCACACATTTTACAAACGCGAAACCATCCAGCCCTTTAACAGAATGGGCTTCCCACTCTATTTGTGGAAAATTAAAATCTCCCTCAATCACAACCTTGTGCTTAGTACAGATTTCTGGTATGTCCTTCCAAATTTGTTCCTCCAATTCTCTCTCCCCAAGAGGAGGTCTATAATAAACCTCTATAAGTGTTACTAGATCCGTCCCATTCATCAATTCCACCCAAATAGCCGCTCTAGACGAGCCTTCTAATCTATCTTGCCAAAGCATCGCTGTTATATATTCTCTGACAAGCAATGCAACCCTCCCCCCTCTTGACCCTCCGATTCTATCAAACCTGAAAAATCAAAATCCAGAAATATTTAGTTGCCATTCACACCCTTCCTGCACACATGTTTCACTGTTAGCTAAAACATCATATTTCCAGGTAGCAATCCATGCCCTATGCTCATCCACCTTTGCTGAAATGCTCCTAGCATTAAAATAGATGTATTTAAGACACTTTCCACCTCTTACTCTCTGTTTATCCCTAACGGCGAAAACAACTTTATTATAGTTTTTCTTCCTTCTCCCCTACATTTTCGGTCAGAGCGCTCCCCGTCTCTCTCACCAGCCTATCCTCCCTCACACATTGTCTACTAGCTTTCTCTATTTGTGAACTAACCTCCTCTCTCCTAATCTGTTCAATTTGATCCCCATGCCCCAACCATTCTATTTTAGTCTCCCCAGTTTTTAAGACTTGAGGAAATGATTGTGCTGAACGTTGAGCTATGACCAATAAACCGCAGCCTGACGTAACTATTGCTGTTGTGCAATGTTTGGAAGCCCAATGGAGAACAAATGAGATTGCACCCGTTGTGGACCTTTCGTGGAGGGGGACAAAGTACAGGTCAACGTTCTGGGTCCTCTATAGATCCTTTGAGATGCTAACATATAATTAGAGGATTTCCCGGTGACAGATAGTACTTATGGAGAGGTAGTTAAAACCAAGGTAGAGGACACAGAAACCTGGGTGCCAGTAAGGCAGGGGAAATCGGTTAGTGAGCCAGTGCAGAGTAACCCTGTTGTCATCCTCAGTAGTAGAATGTGTAACACTTTAAATACAGTCGCGCATACAGAGAGAGGTCCCAGTGGTCGGATTTTTGGCAGTGAGACTGCCTCTTGATTCAAAAGGGATGGGGGAAGAAGATACACCCTTTTGGTGACAGGGGATTCGTTAGTTAAGGGAACAGACTGGAGGCTCGCAGTGCCACAATGAAATTCCCGGATGGCATGACGCCTCCCGCGTGCCAGGGTCCGGGATATCTCAAACCGAATCCTCAGCATTCGTCAGTGCGAGGGTCAAAATCCAGAAGTCTGTTTACTGAAGAGGTATGATTAAGTTCATTCTGCAGTTTGTGAGGGAGAAGCATAAGTCACATGTATCAGTATCTCAATGCAATAATGGGATTTGCAGAGGCAGAAAATTGGATCCCTTGTGCAAGGCTCTCAAAAGATTAATATACAAGTTGAGTCTGGGGCAAAGGCAAATGCATTGGGGGCATTTATTTCAAGGGCAAATGAATAAAAGAAACAAGGATATAATGCTGAGGCTTTATAAGGAAACCAGAAGGCCGCACGTGGCGTATTGGCAACAGATCTGGGCGCCATATCGCATAAAGGATGTGTTGTCATTGGACAGAGTCCAGAAGAGGTTCACGAGGATAATTCTGGAAACCAACTGGTTAACATATGAGGAGCATTCGGCATCTTTGGGCCAGTACGCATTGGAAATGAGAAGAATGCGCGGTGATAAACCACAGAACCATAGAACATTACAGCACAGAAACAGGCCCTCCGGCGCTTGTCTGTGGCGAACCATTTTTCTGCCTAGTCACACTGACCTGCACCTGGGCAATATCCCTCCATACCACTCTAATGCATGTACCGGTCGAAGTTTCTCTTCAATGTTATGTGAGCCTTAATTTATAACTTAATCTGACAGCTCATTCCACATATCCCGCCATTCTCTGTGTGAAGAAACCACCCGCCTATGTTTCCTTTAAACTGTTTCCCCTTCATCCTTAACCTATAACCGCTGTTTTTTTTTCTCCCCTAGCCTCAGTGGAAAAAGCCTGCTGCATCTCACCATCTATACCCATCATAATTGTATATACCTCTTCAAATCTCCCCTTATTCTATTACGCTCCAGTGGATAAATTCTTAAACCATTCAACCTTTCTCTGTAACTCTGTTTCTCAAGTCCCAGTGACATCCTTGTAAACCATCTTTCAACCTTATTAATATCCTTCCTGTAATTAGGTGACCAAAACTGCACACAATACTCCAAATTCGGCTTCACCAATGTCTTATATAACATTACTATAACATTCCAACACTTATACTCAATACTTTGGTTTATACAGGCCAATGTACCAAAAGCGCTCTTTTCGACCCTATCGACCTATGACGTCAGTTTTAGGGAATTATGTATCTGTGCCCCCAGATATCTCTGTTCTCCTGCACTCCTCAGTGTCCTACCATTTACCTTGTATGTTCTACCTTGGTATTTCCTTCCAAAGTGCAATGCCTTATGCTTGTCTGTATTAAACTCCATCTTCCATTTTTCAGCCCTTATTTCCAGCTGATCCACATCCCTCTCTAAGCTTAGAAAACCTTCCTCACTTTCCAGTACATTAAGAATCTTTGTGTCTTCAGCAAATTTGCTGATCCAATTTAACACATTATCATCCATTTCATTGATATAGATGACAAATAACAATGGAGCCAGCACTGACCCCTGTGGCACACCAGTAGTCACAGGCCTCCACTCAGGGAATCAATCCTCCACTATCTCTCTCTGTCTTCTCCCATTGAGCCAATCTCTAATGCAATTCACTACCTCTGCATGCATACCTAGCGACTGAATCTTCCTAACTAACCACCCATTCGTGACCTTGTCAAAGACCCTACCGAAGTCCACGTAGACAACATCCATTGTCTTCCCTTCATCCACTTTCCTGGTAACCTCCTCGAAAAACTCTATTAGGTTGTTTAAACAGTCTTGTGATCTTGTTGAACCTACCGAATGTTGAAAGTGCTGGGTATGGTTGGTGTGGAGGGGATGTTTCCTGTGGTGGGGATATACAGAATGTGAGGGCACATGCTCAAAATTACAGGGCGGCCTTTCAGAATGGAAGCAAAGAGTAGTGCCTGTTGCCAGAGAGAAGCGAATATGCGGAACGCTCTGCCACAAACCATGCTGGAGGCCAAGCCCGTGAGTAGAGATAGGCGGAATATGACGGTTTTCTGATTGGTTAGGGCATCGAAAATAGGCGAGAAGGCAGATTGAGTGGGATCCGGGATTAGCCATGAATGGAATGGCAAATCTGATTTGATGGGCTGAATAGCCATACACTTCGCAATATCTTCTGGTCGTATCCACTCCGATGTTGGCAAATCCATTATTTTCTAAGGCGACCCACATTGCTCATAATACAACAAATGTGATCTCTCCAGTGCCTTGTAAAGACCAGAAAATAAACCTTTACTCTTATACTCTGGAATGAATGCGAACATTGCATTTGTCTTCCTCACCACCGACTGCACCTGCAAATTAACCTCGAGTGAATCCTGCACCAGGACTCCCAAATCCCTGTGAGCCTTACTTTGTTGTTGCTTTTTTATGAAAATAGTCCGCACTTTTATGTCTTCTATACACTTCCAGGCTCTGTATTCCATCTGCCAGTACTTTGCCCGTTTGTTTCTGATCTGTATAACACTTGGCAACCTCTCTGCTACCTCAATACTGCACCTGGATCGGAAATGTTATGACCGATTTCCACGGACTGTGGTTTCACGATGAGGCAGTCAAACATTGTTTTGCAGAGGGAGAAGCAACGGCCCAGGGTTTGGAGCTTGTTGATGAGAACTGAGGAAATGACTGTGCTGAACGCTGAGCTCTTGCCAATACACCGCAGCTTGACGTAAGCATTGCTATTGTCCAGATGGTCCCAGGCCCAGTGCAGAGCAAGTGAAATCGTGTTACTTGAAAGTATCAGTGCCATGGATAGGGTGTATGAGGAAGGAGTACAGGGAGTTAGGTTCTAAGTTAAAGGGCAGGATGTCCAGGGTGGTGATCTCAGGATTGCTTCTCGTGCCGCGCGCTAGTGAGCCCAGAACCAGGAAAACTGTACAGTTGACAGTCATCGGTTCGAAACAGTTGCTGAGGGATGGGAGCCAGATTGCCAGAACAGTTTATGGAGTATGTGTGGAGGCAGATGGTTGTAAGACCTCACACGATATTCGGAATCATATGATTGAGCTCAGTGCAACTCCTGTCCTGAACTGCATACATTTCATTGCAGAAGAATTGTAGGAAAGGCGGGTAATAGTGCTGACAATGAAGTAATTGGTTTAGAAATAGAGGCAATGCACACTGAGGAGAGGTTGATGACTGGGGGAAATTGCAGTCAGTCGGCTGAGCTGCAACGTAAATGGTGGACAAAATGGAAAAGGATAAAATTAGATAATGAAATGATGAACAACAGGACAAAATGTGTGGATTTTGAATATGCTCGGTAACCATAACACAAAGCTGAACTTGAAGCACAGTTGCAGATTGGCAGGTCTGATGTTACAGGCATCACTGAATCATGACTGAACAACTGTAGCTGGGAACTTAATGCCCAAGGATATACATTCTGTCGAAGGCACAGCCGGGAATGCAGAGCTCTGTCGGTAAAAACGAAATAAAGTCGTAAGCAAGAAATGACATCCAAGTAACAGACACAAAATGCTGGAAGAACTCAGCAGGCCGGGCAAAATCTACGGGAAAGAATACAGACGACGTTTCGGGCCAAGTCCTTTCAGCAGTGATCTAGGGTCGCTCGATGTGGAATCATTGAGTTTACGGATATTAAAATGCTCTGGAAAAAAAACACCTGATCGGAATTGTATACAGACACACAAAGAGGGGTAAGGATCTGGCCTACAAAATACAACAGGACACGGAAAATGCATGCCAAAAGGACAATGTTGCAATCGTAATGGGGGACGACAGTATGCGGCTAGATTAGGGAAATCCGGTTGGTGCCTGATTCCAGGAGGGGTTTTTCTAGAGTGCCTACGATCGGGCTTTTAGAGCAGCTCGTAGTTGAAGCCAACTGGGGATCGGGTATTCTCGACTGGGTGTTGGTCAGTCAACCATATCTGATTGGAGAGCTTGAGGTAAAAGACCACTCGGGGGAGAGTGATTACAACATCAAAAGTTTCATCCTTAAGTTTGAGTAGGAGAGGCTCGATTCAAATGTGTCAGTGCTACAGTGGGGGGAAATACAGATGCACGAGGGAACGGTTGGCCAGAATCGAATGGAGAAGAGCACTAGCAGGGTTGACAGCAGATCAGCAATGGCTGGAATTTCTGGAAGCAATTGAGAAGGAACAGGATATGTAAATTCGAATGAGGAAGATCTATTCTCAAGGAAGGTTGACACAATCGTGGCTAACAGATGAAGTCAAACATCACATAAAAAGTAAAGAGAAGGCATATATTAGAAAAAAGTTTCGTGGAAAGTCGGACGATAGAGAAGTGTTTAAAAACAAACCTAACGTAATTTAAAATGAAACTAAAGAGGTAAAGATGGGAGATGAAATTAAACTAGACAATAATTTCAAAGAGAATCCCTGAAGTTTCTTCAGATGGATGAACCGGAAGGAGGTGAGGAGGTGGGTGTAGGACCGCTGGAAAATGATGCTCGACAGTTAGTAATGGAGAGAAAGAAACAGCAGATGGAATGAATGACTATTTTACTCTAGTCTTCACTGTGGCAGACACGACCAGTAGGATGGAAGTTACAGGTTGTCAGGGTTTCGGAAGTGTGAGAAGTTACCATCACTGGACAGAAGGTTCTTGCGATACTGAAAGGTCTGAAGGTAGATGAGCCAGCTGGACTTGATGGTCTACACACCTGGGCTCTGAAAGAGGTGGCAGAAGAGATCGTGGAGGCATTAATAATTACATTTCAAGACACATTAGATTCTGGAATGGTTCCGGAAGAATGAAAATTGTGAATGATACTCCTTTCTTCAAGAACAGGTAAATGCAGTAGAAAGGAAACTCTAGCCCAGTTAGACTCTCAGCGGTTGGGAAGCTATTAGAGACCATTGTTAAGGAAACTCTGGGCCAGTTAGTCTGATCTCTGTGGTTGGGAAGGTATTAGAGCCCATTACTAAGGAAACTCTGGGCCAGTTAGTCTGAGCTCAGCGGTTGGGAAAGTATTAGAGACCATTGTTAAGGGAACTCTAGGCCAGTTAGACTCAGCTCTGTGGTTGGGAAAGGATTAGAGACCATTGTTAAGGGAACCCTAGCCCAGTTAGACTCAGCTCTGTGGTTGGGAAAGGATTAGAGACCATTGTTAAGGGAACCCTAGCCCAGTTAGACTCAGCTCTGTGGTTGGGAAGGCATTAGAGTCCATTTTTAAGGATGAGGTCGCAGGGTATTTCGAGGTATATGGTATAATCGGCCGGAGTTTCTTTGAGGGAAAAAGGTGCCTGATAAATCTGCTGTAACCTTTGATGAAATAACATGCGGATCCGCGAAGGAGAATCGTTTAATGTCGTGTTCTTTGGATTGTCAGAAGACCTTTGCAAGGTGCTACACATGAGGCTGATTAACAAGCTACGAGCTCATGGTATTGCAGTGAAAATTCAAGCATGTATAAGGCAGTGGCTATTTAGCAGGGGGGGGGGAAGAGTGGGAATAAAGGCAAACGTCTTTTTATTCTGATTGACTGCCGGTGACTCATCCTGTTCCACTGGGGTCTATGTCGGGACCGATACTTTGCACATTCTGTGTCAATATTTTGGATAATAGAATTGATGACTTTGTTGCAAAGATTGCAAGCTACAGGAAGATAAATGGAGGGGCAGGCAGTTATAAGGAGGTAGAGAGTCTACAGATGGAACTGGACAAATTAGGAGAATGGTCAAAGAAGTGGCAGATGAATACAAGTGTTGGGAAGTAAAAGGCCACGCATGTTGGCAGAAGAAACGAAAACGGAGGCAATTTTGTAACTGTAGAGAAAACGGAAACCACAAACTGAGGCTGACACTGACAGGGACTTGTGAGAATTCCCTGAAGGTTAATTTGAATGTTGCATCTGTGATCAGGAAGTCCAATGCCACGTGAGCATTTATTTCCAGGGAAATTTAACGCAAGGATTTCTCGTTCTGAACTCATCAAGCACTGCTGAGGCGTCACGGGCAGTATTTAGACCATTCTTGGGCCGCTTATTTTACCGAGGCTGTACGGAAACTGGAGAGGGTTTAAAGGGGGTTCACGAAAATTATCCCGGGATTTAAAGGATTGTCATATGAAGAGCGTATGGTGGCTCTGGGTCGGTATTCAATGGAATTCAGAAGGACGAGGGGTGACCTCATTGAAACCTCTCGAACGGTGAAAGGTTTTGCTGGAGGGGATGCTTAGTGGATTTGCCCTGTGCTGGGATAGTCAAAGACCAGAAGATACAGCCTCAGAATAGAGGAACAGCCATCATTCACGTCGTATCCCTCTGAGTTACAGTGAGTAACTCACTGCCAGGGCAGTGAAATTTTCCCCGTATGACAAGCCATTCAATCCTGAAATCATTCTTGTGAACCGGCTTTGAACCGTCTCCGATGTAAACACATCCTTTCCTCGATAAGGGTCTAGAAACCGCTCACAACGCTCCGAATGACGCCTCACCAGTGTCTCATAAAGTCTCAATGTTTTAAAATTATTTATATATTCTGGACGACCCGGAACGCGATTATCATATTTGCCTTCTTCATTGTCAATTCAAACTAAAAGTTAACCTGAAAGGAATCATGCACAAAGTCTCCCAAATCAAAGATATTTCAGTTTTCTCTCCATTTAGATCCAGTCTGTTGGTTGACACAGGTCTGCAGATCCCTATTAGGACATCATAGAGGACTGACACCTTGGGAGGGTTCACACACCTGAAGGACGTTCTGACGTTGTGACTGAAACAGAGATGACAGAGACGAGGTGTCTACTCATCCCAGCCCTCTCTTACACCACTGTTCATCTCCGTGAGCTCCTGACTCCTCTGCCGTCTCCGTCACAAATTACCTCGCCTAAACTCCATAACTCAGTCACCCCTTTGTTCCACTGCACCCTTTTGCCTCATTCCCGGCCTCTACGTCACAACTCTCAGTTTGCTTGTACAGCTCCATCACCAACAGCCCACCACATCACTGGCGGCAACCCGACCCCTCCTCTACAACTCTCCCTTTCTCTGTTCACGTGATTTTTCAGGAAGATTGGGGAGTTTTGACGCCTGGTCTTACGTCATTTTCTACTCGACATCTGCCCCTCGGTTCTGAGACTCTGCACAGTGCTGTGTAGATAGACCGATTATTTGGTTAGTGTCGTGTGTGCAATGTCACCAACCCGGTCCCGCCCACTCCTCGCCTCTCCTTCCTTCCTCTTCCCTCTGCAACACAACAGCTATCAGACACACACAGACACAGACGCGCAGTCTCTGAGGCAGACACACAAGTCAAGACCTCTGGAACGGCCGTAGGTAGGGAGATGGTGGGGAAGGGAGGAATGGTGAGAGGGACAGAAGGAGCAGGTGAGGGCTGAGGGTGGGACTGAGGGTTATGGAGGGAGGGTGGTGAGGGAAGAGGGGAAGGAAGGACGAGTGGGGGAGAGGGAAGAAGAAATGTGTGGGGGTGGGATGGAGAAGCGAAAGAGGGTGTGGAGGGAAAGCAACGAGAAATGAAGGAGGCAGACGGAGTGAACGGGTGAGGAGGGTGGGTATTGGGGGAATAGGAGAAGGTGAACGACGGCTGCGTGTACCGAGTTAAGAAGCACAAAACCCTACCCCACCATCGAAAAATTCGGAAGGGGTGTGTAGAAGGATATGTGGAAGGAGAGCGAGTGGGACTAGGAGAGCAAAGGGGAATCGGGGAGAGAAAGGAAGGGAAGAAGGAATGGAGAGAGTGATAAAAGCAGGAAGGTCGGAGAAGGTCGGAGCGGGAGAATGAGAGCGAGATGAAGTGAGAGTGAGATGGAGTTTGAGAGAGAGAGAGAGAGAGAGAGAGAGAGAGAGAGAGAGAGAGAGAGAGAGAGAGAGAGATTGCAGTGCGATATGGGAAGATCGAGTACAAGGAAGTCAGAAGTCAGTATGTGCTTGTGTGCTGGAGTGTTTCCTTTGGCCAGTCACTCTCCAGATCTCTCTCCTCCCTCTATTTCTCATCATCACGCCCCCGCCACTCTCATCTCACTCATGCACCCTCTCTCACACACACAATCTCTCTCCTCCCCGCACTTCCTCTCTCATCTCTGTCCCTCTCTTTATCGGCTGTTCATCAGGTGTTAGTGGACCACGGTGTCCCACTCCGGGTTTCCTGTCCCGAAGGTCCCGTCACTTTCAGGAGCTCAGAGACTCGACAGGATGGACGAGAGCGGGATCTACGAGAACATGCGGTACACAAGAACGGACCCACAAGCTCCTTCGGCAGGTGAGTGGTGCGGAGAGAGGGAGAGAGGCTACCGCTGTCTCTGACCGTGGGAGTATGATATAGGATAGCGTGGACGGAGCTACTCTCCATGGCTGACCCCCGGGATGTGGAGTGGTCGGTCGGTTCTGAGGGCGCTTTACTCGGTGTCTGACCCCAGGAGCTCATGACGAGTCGCTGTGAAGGGAGTTTTAAGGCTGATTTATACTCTGCGCAGTAGCCTAATGCGTAGCCTTTGTAAGTGGCCTGCGCCGTTGCGAGCATTTATATCTGTGCGTTGGTATTTCTGCGTCGATCTGCAATCCACCGCCAAAACGCTAGATGGCGGTATGGTTTCTATATCTGTGAATGGACAGTGTGGCGAGAGCTGCACTGTGTTTCTGTTCAAGTAATGTGTGATAGGACTGCCTGGAGAGATTTTCTCTCTGTGCCTCAACCGTGAGTGTGTTGTCTGATGGTGTGGAGGGAGATTCACTCTGTGTCTGACCCCGGGAATGTGTGTTGTGACGGTGTGGAGGGAGATTCACTCTGTGTCTGACCCCGGGAGTGTGTGGTGTGACGGTGTGGAGGGAGAATCACTCTGCGTCTGACCCCTGGAATGCGTGGTGCGACTTTGAGGAGGAAGCCTCTCCCAGATTCTCACCCTCAGATATTCTGTCCCCAGCTGCACCGGATGTATCGTACGTGCAAATGAATGTCACGGCCATCTCGGCGCCCCGGGTCCGGAGAGAGGAAGGTCAGTTTCATCTTTGTTGGATTGACTGTGTTTAGGTGACGTGTCCATTCCTTTCGAGAGATCTCAGGGCAAAGTACAGTTGACCCCGAAAATTGACTGCTGCCGAATACGTCAGAGGGAACTCGTGATATAGACCATAATGAGTGAGCACTGTGGGAGTGTCGGTGTGGAGGGGGCGCTCTTGGACGTACAGTGAGCATTCAGCACTTTGGAAGCGGTGGGCGGTGTTTGGTGTGGATGGTGCCTTCGTGACTGGATGTCTGGACAGAGCCCTGTGGGATCGGGTGAGGAGGAAGTGTTGTGGGAGGGGGCACTAAGCAGGAGATTCTCTGCGAGGCGTGGAGTGGTGGGTGTGGCGTGGAATTCGGTGAAGAGGGTTTGCTGTGCGAGTGGTCGCTGAGGGGAAAAGGACATTGAGGAGGGAGCACAGTGGGGAGAACAGAGCGGATGGAACGCCGTGGGAGTGCTCGGAGAGGAGGGACTTCTGTGGGAGGGTCGATAAAAAGGAAACAACATTGGAGGGGTGGTGATGAGGGAGCCATGGAAGAAGCGGAAAGGAGGCAGCGCTGTAGAAAATTTGAACGATTCTCTCAACTTTCAAACCACTTTTCTCTCTCCTCTGATCTCTGTCGCCATCTGTCTCTCCTCCATTCCGCGCTTTCCCTCCATTCTTCCACTCCCTTTTTCCTCAGTTTGCCTTCCACCACCTTCCCTCTCACACATCTTTCATTCCCCTCTCAACCTCTCCATATTTTACCACCCTTGCCCCTCTCTCTGCCTACTCTCTCTAATTTTGCACTTCTATCGAAAATCCCAATATCTCTCCCCATCCGTCTCTCTCCCCATGCCCTTTTCCCTCTCCTCTTCCAACCAATTCCCCTTCTCCCAAATTTCAACCTCCCTCCCCTCCCCTCTCTTGCCCAACTCTCCAAACTCGCCCGTCTATCACACTCCCCCTTTCTCCCTACCGCACCCTCGCACTCTCCTTCTTACCCTTTCCCTCATTCAACGCTCATTCACTCACCTCCGGCTATCTCCGCTCCCCTCTCAAACTGTTCTCTCCCTTTCTCCCCATTTTCCGTTTATCTCCCGCTCCGCCACCTCTTCTCTCTATCTGTCCCTTCCCCTTTTCCCCTCTCTCGCAATCTGTCTTTCTCTTCCTCCGTTCCTTACCCTCTCGGTATCCCACTTTTCTTCTAACCTCACTCTCCTATCTCCCTCCGCTCTCTTTTCTCTCTCTCGTCCCACTCCCTCCCCTCACTCTTACCCTCTACCACCACTCTCTCTTCCTCTGCCACTCTCTCCGTCTCTCCTAACCATTCTCATTCCAATTCTCTCTCTCCTATATTCCCGCTCATTGCCTCTATCGCTCACCACTGTCTCCTCCTCTCTATCCATCTATCATCCTCTCTCCTCCTGTGTTCCCCGTTCCCTCACATCATTCTCACTGCCTCTCATCCTTTCCCCACTTTACTTAACCCACACTTTCCCTACTCTCCTTTCGCCTTTTTCTGCTCCCTCTCTCTGCCCTCACTCCTCTTTCTATCACCTTCTCTCTGTTCCTCCCTCGCTCTGCGTCCCAAGCGATCTGAGCTCCACCTGCGCAGAGGTGAAATTACCGAACGACGAGCCCGTCATCGATGAGGATCAGGCTCGTCCCATTGCCGCAGGACCCCGCAAGCTGTCAACCAATGCACAACCAGGTCAGAGTTCACAATTATGACGCCACTCTGGACACGTCACGAGTTATATGCAGAACTGTGTCTGTTTTTCTAAATACAGCAATTTTTCCTCCTTCAGCCACATTCTTAGCATCTCGTCTCACATACTGACGAGCATTTGGGTACAACAATTAGTCTCTTGGGTGCCCAATTAAATTTCTGTCCTCTCTCACCTTCACCGTGTAAGCTCTGGTCCGTGACTGTAGCTGATGTGACTCACATGGTTTTGTACACCACTGTAAGGTCACCCGTACACTCCAACGAACAAAGCCCCTCTCTGAGGTCACCCTTACACTCCAAGGAACAAAGCCCCTCTCTGAGGTCACCCTTACACTCCAAGGAAGAAAGCCCCTCTGTGAGGTCACCCGTACACTCCAACGAACAAAGCCCCTCTGTGAGGTCACCCGTACACTCCAACGAACAAAGGCCTGAACTGCCCGACATCACTTCATAACTCAGTCCCTCGAGTTCGGGCAACATCATGGGAAATCTCCCTCTGCACTCTTTCCAGCTCAGTTACATCATTCCTGTAGCAGGGCGAACCAAGACTGAACCGTAATCCGAGTGCCTCCTCGCCGACGTCTTGTACAACTGGGATGTGACCTCCCGACTCCCGGACTCAGTGTCCTGACTGATGAAGGCAAACGTGTCGAACACCTTCTTCAGCAGCCTGTCGACCTGTAACTCCCGTCCTCCTGCAGACTCCTTCATTCCTTAAACTTCCCTGTGCTCCAGCAATCTTCACGTCGTATGCAAACTGAAACCGGCGTATTAATTCAAGCATCCAAGTCTTTGACATAATAGAAGAATAATCGGACACAACAAGACCCTGTGGTACACCAGAGGACACCGTCAGCCAACATGGAAAACCTACAGCACAACACAGTCCCTTCGGCCCACAAAGTTGTCCCGACCATATCCTTACAATAGAAATGACTGGTCTTCCCGTTCGTCCTCTATTTTTCAAAGTTGCATGTACTTATCCAGAGTCTCTTAAAAGACTCTATTTCTGTGTAGGGTACCTATCCATGTTCTATAAAAGACCCGAGGGCATCTTACCCTAAATGAGATACAACTTTGGAAAAATGTATGCGTAGACACATTGGTGGGAGAAATGAACGGGCGGACGATTATTTAGATGGACAGAAAATTCAAAAAGCAGAAGTGCAAAGGGACTTGGACAACCTAAAGCTCAGTCTCCAGTTTGAGTCGGGGGTGGAGAAGGTGAGTGCAATGTTGCCATTGATTTCTACAGGTACAGAACATAAGAACAGGGATGTGATGTTGAGGCACGCGGAGACCACACTTGGAGTATTCTCTGCCGTCTGGGGCTCCTTATGGAAGTGCTAACATTGGAGAGGGTTCAGGGAAGATTCACCAGAATGGTTCCAGGTTACTGTATGAGTAACATCTGGAGCTTTTGGGCTGTATTCCCTGGAGTTCAGGAGACTGAGGGGGGAGGGGGATCTCACAGAAACTTTCCGATTGTTTAAAGGCCTGAAAATATTAGATACAGTAAGTTATTCCCCGTGATAGGGGAGTCTAGGAAAAGAGGTCACCACTTCAGGATTGAAGATGGCCCCTTTAGAACAGAGATGCAGCTAAAATTCTGTGTTAGTCAGAGACTGGTAAAGCTGTGGAATTTGTTGCCACAAGCGGCTGTGGAGGCCAAATCATTTGGTGCATTTCAGGCAGAGATCTATAGTTTCTTGATTAGCCGGGATATCGAAGGGTATTTGCAGTATGCAGGGGAGTGGGGATGACGGACGAATTGGTTCAGCCCATGATTGAATGGCGGGGCAGACTTGAATAACCGAATGGCCTCCTGCTGCTGCTATATCTTATAATCGCATGGTCTTGTGGTCTCTCCACAGCTGCGCATGAACAGCAGCCGAAAGTGCAGATCGGAAATAGACCGCACCGTCTGATCTGCCTAATCTGCCTAGTTACGTCCGCCTTCATCGTGACTGTGGCCGGTCTCTCGATCCATGGTGAGTGGAACGTTCTCCCGGTGGAGTCAGACCATACGTAAAGAGAGTGGAATAAATTGTTATTGTAAAACACCGATTAAAACCCCATCACCACAACACGGACACACACCTGGCCGTGATAAAAACACGGCCTTTACCGTAACAAATTCAAGACCCGTCCTGACACCGACACGCCATTCACCGTAACATCAATAATGCTGTTACCGGAGCACGGTCACGACCTTCAACGAGACACAGATATACTCCTGACCGCGACACTGACACGAACATCGGCGTGACACAAACATGACCCAGACCCCGTTGTAACATCAACAAAACCTTCACCAGGACATTGATATACCCCATCGCCGTGACACACACATTGCTGCCACACCAACCGCAACTTACCCCTCACTGTAATATCGACATGCTCCTGACCGTGTCACTGATAAACTCCTTAAGCGATACCGAAACACACCTCACAGTGACACCGACACGCTCTACACCGTGACACTGAGGTACCGTACACCGTGACACTTTCACGCTCCACAACGTGATCCAGTCCGCACCACACCGTGACAAAGACTCAGAAGTCGCATTAACACCCCTTACCGAGACAGTATCGCTCCTCAACATAAAAACCGATGCACCGCTCGCTCAGGCAGTTACCCACACCTCACCCTGACACAGGCATCCCTTTAACGTGATACCGACACCTAAATTCGCAATGAAACCGACATAGTGCTCTCTGTGACATCGAAACACACCTTAGCGTGACCGTCTCACACCCAGCGAGGCAATGACATGTCTTTCACCGTGACACTGACATACCCCGCTCTGTGATACCAGCCCACCCCACACCATGGCACAGATACTCCACCCACGGTGACACAACAAGTCCCCCCACACTGGCATTTTCCTCGACTTGACATCGAGATACACTTCATTGTGATCTGGCACACCTCTCGACGGGGCACAGAACCTCCTCAGAGTTTCCTCAAACGGCCCTCACAGCAAATCGGACATGTCCAGCATGATACTGAAGCAGACCCCCATTGTAATATCAACAAAATCTTCATCGGGGCATTAATATACATCATAGTGTGACACAGACGCGCCTCTCAAGGTGGCGCCGTCGCCTCTCACTGTGCCATCAGCACCTCCTTCACTGTGACACCCTTCACCGTGACACTGACACCAAAATAGATCCCTGAAGTTGGAATCTCATGTGGATAGGGTGGTGAAGAAACCTTTTTCGTATGCTGGCCTTTATAAATCAAAGCATTGAGTATAGGAGTTGGGATGTAATGTTAATATTGTACAAGGCATTGGTAAGGCCAAATTTGGAGTATTCTGTACAGTTCTGGTCAGCGAAGTATAGGAAAGATGTCAACAAAATAGAGGGAGTTTAGAGAAGATTTACTAGAATGTTACTTGGGGTTCAGCACCTAAGTTACAGGGAAAGGCTGAACAAGTTAGGTCTTTATTTTTTGGAGCGTAGAATGTTGAGGGGGGACTTGAGAGAGGTATTTAAAATTATGAGGGGGATAGATAGAATTGACGTTGATAGGCTTTTCCATTGAGAGTAGGGGAGATTCAAGCAAGAGGACATGAGTTGAGACTTAGCGGGCAAAAGCTTAGGGTTAACAGGAGAAGGAATTTCTTTACTCAGAGATTGGTGGCTGTGTAGAATGAGATTCCAGTGGAAGTGGTAAGAGGCAGGTTCGATATTGTCATTTAACGTAAAATTCGAAAGTAAAGGAAAGGAGTGTAGTGTTATGGGCTGAGTGCAGGTCGCTGGGACTAGGTGAGAGTCAGCGTTTGGCATGGACTAGAAGGGCCGATATACCCTCTTTCTGTGCTATCATTGTTTTATTGTTATATGCTGACTCACGTGTCACTGCAAACGCTAAACATCCTTCACCATCTCTCTCAGTGTCACAGATTCGTCAGTCTAAGGAAACCTGCCACCGAAACTACCATGAGTTAAGCTCAACCCTTCAATCCAAGCTTTCTGCGCTCAACTCTAATCTGTCCGTTCTTCGTCACCAGTTAACTGAGATGGAAACGAAATACAAATCTGTCAAAGAAACCAAGGCTCAAATCTGTGAATTGTTGACCAGCAGTAGAGGTGAGGCATCATCCCTCTGTTTCACCCGCTCCTCATCACAGGGCAGGCATGGAGAGAGGAAGCGTCACTCTGTGCTTGACATCGGGAGTGTGTGAAGAGATGGTATGGAGGGTGAGTCACTCTGTGTTTGACCTGGTGAGCGGGTGATGGAGCTGGTTGGAGGAAATGTCACTCTATCACTGAATCCAGGAGGACGTGATGGAATGTTGTGGAGGTGGATTCAATCTGTGTCTGTCCATGGGATTGTGAGACGTAAAATTTCAGCTTCACTCTACGTTCCACTCCGGGAATGTCTGATGGGACAGTATGGATCCAGCTTCACTCTGTGTCTGACAGCGGGATTGTGTGATGGGACACTGCCCAGAGAGATTCACCCCATGTCTGACCCCTGAAATTTGTTATGGCACCGTGGTGAGGGCGTTTCACACTGAATGCGGAATATGTGATGGGACAGTGCGGCGGGGGATTCACTCTGTGTCGGAATCCGGGAGTGAGTGATGGGACGTTGCAGCGGAGGATTCATTCTGTGTCTGAATAGGGAAGAGTGTGATGGGATAGTGAAGAGAAAGCTTCAGTATGTGTCTGATACAGGGAGTGAGTGGTGAGACGTTGCAGAGGGGGATTCATTCCGTGTCTGACTCCCGGAGTGTGTAATGGGATCGTAGAGAGAGAGAGCGTTTGTGGTTGAATCCAGGAGTGTGTGATGGGACGGTGCAGATGTAGGGTTTGTTCTATGTGACACCGAATTGTGTGATTGGATATTGTGGAGGGAGTCTGACCCGGTGAGTGTGACATGGGAGGGTGTGGGTGGAGCTTCGCTTTGTGTGAAAACACAGGTGAGTGTGATGGAACGGTTCAGAGAGAGACCCTCACTCTGTGACCTGCCAGGAGATGCTTGATGGGACGTAAGGATGGAGACTCACACTGTGCTATACACGAGAGTGTGATATGGGGTCCTGTGGAGGCAGCTTCTCTCTGTGTCTGACCCCCGAAGTGTGTGACAGGTCGTTGGGCAGGAAAATTCACTGACATCTGACCGCTGAAATGAGTGTCTGTGTCTGACCCCGAGAGTGTTTGATGGGACATTGCAGACGGAAGGTTGACTCCACGTCTGACCCCGGGCGTTTATAAAAGGCAGTGTGCACGGAGCTTCACTCCACGTCTGATCCCGGGCGTTTATAAAAGGCAGTGTGCAGGGAGCTTCACTCCACGTCTGATCCCGTGCGTTTATAAAAGGCAGTGTGCAGGGAGCTTCAGTCCACGTCTGACCCCGGGCGTTTATAAAAGGCAGTGTGCATGGAGCTTCACTCTACGTCTGACCCCGGGCGTTTATAAAAGACAGTGTGCATGGAGCTTCACTCCACGTCTGATCCCGTGCGTTTATAAAAGGCAGTATGCAGGGAGCTTCACTCCACATCTGATCCCGGGCGTTTATAAAAGGCAGTATGCAGGGAGCTTCAGTCCACGTCTGACCCCGGGCGTTTATAAAAGGCAGTGTGCAGGGAGCTTCACTCCACGTCTGATCCCGTGCGTTTATAAAAGGCAGTGTGCAGGGAGCTTCACTCCACGTCTGATCCCGTGCGTTTATAAAAGGCAGTGTGCAGGGAGCTTCACTCCACATCTGATCCCGTGCGTTTATAAAAGGCAGTGTGCAGGGAGTTTCACTCCACGTCTGATCCCGTGCGTTTATAAAAGGCAGTGTGCAGGGAGCTTCACTCCACGTCTGATCCCGTGCGTATATAAAAGGCAGTATGCAGGGAGCTTCAGTCCACGTCTGATCCCGTGCGTTTATAAAAGGCAGTGTGCAGGGAGCTTCACTCCACGTCTGATCCCGGGCGTTTATAAAAGGCAGTATGCAGGGAGCTTCAGTCCACGTCTGATCCCGTGCGTTTATAAAAGGCAGTATGCAGGGAGCTTCACTCCACATCTGATCCCGGGCGTTTATAAAAGGCAGTATGCAGGGAGCTTCAGTCCACGTCTGACCCCGGGCGTTTATAAAAGGCAGTGTGCGCGGAGCTTCACTCCACGTCTGACCCCGGGCGTTTATAAAAGACAGTGTGCATGGAGCTTCACTCCACGTCTGATCCCGTGCGTTTATAAAAAGGCAGTATGCAGGGAGCTTCACTCCACGTCTGATCCCGGGCGTTTATAAAAGGCAGTGTGCAGGGAGCTTCACTCCACATCTGATCCCGTGCGTTTATAAAAGGCAGTGTGCAGGGAGCTTCACTCCACGTCTGATCCCGTGCGTATATAAAAGGCAGTATGCAGGGAGCTTCAGTCCACGTCTGATGCCGTGCGTTTATAAAAGGCAGTGTGCAGGGAGCTTCACTCCACGTCTGATCCCGGGCGTTTATAAAAGGCAGTATGCAGGGAGCTTCAGTCCACGTCTGATCCCGTGCGTTTATAAAAGGCAGTAAGCAGGGAGCTTCACTCCACATCTGATCCCGTGCGTTTATAAAAGGCAGTGTGCAGGGAGTTTCACTCCACGTCTGATCCCGTGCGTTTATAAAAGGCAGTGTGCAGGGAGCTTCACTCCACGTCTGATCCCGTGCGTATATAAAAGGCAGTATGCAGGGAGCTTCAGTCCACGTCTGATCCCGTGCGTTTATAAAAGGCAGTGTGCAGGGAGCTTCACTCCACGTCTGATCCCGGGCGTTTATAAAAGGCAGTATGCAGGGAGCTTCAGTCCACGTCTGATCCCGTGCGTTTATAAAAGGCAGTAAGCAGGGAGCTTCACTCCACGTCTGATCCCGTGCGGTTATAAAAGGCAGTGTGCACGGAGCATCACTTCACGTCTGACCCCGGGCGTTTATAAAAGGCAGTGTGCAGCGAGCTTCACTCCACGTCTGACCCCGGGCGTTTATAAAAGTCAGTGTGCAGGGAGCTTCACTCCACGTCTGACGCCTGGAGAGTGTGATGCGTCCGTGGAGAGGGAGATTCATTCTGCGGCTGACCGTGTTAGTGCGTAATCGGACGGTGCAGGGATCTTAAATCTCTGTCTCACCTCGTGTATGTATGATGGGACTCGGTGTTTGATACAGTGTGCGTGCGATGAGTAGCTATGGCTGGAAGGGGGGTGATGGGTGACAGACTTTGGGGGTGGGGTCAAGTGTGTGTCTGACACAGGGACCGGTGACGCGTGCCTGGAGAGGAGACATGCTAGAGGTATGCAAGAAATTAAGTGGAATAGATAGAGTGGCAGCCAGCGCCTATTCCCCATGGTACCACTGCTCAACACGAGAGAACATGGATTTAATATAAGGGGAAGAAGATTCACCGGGGATATTCGACGATTTTTTTTCACTCAGAGAGCGGTTGGTGTGGGAATGCACTGCCTGAGTCAGTGGTGGAGGCAGATACACTAGTGACATTGAAGATACTACCAGACAGGTATATGGAGAAAATTAAAGTAGGGGGCTATATGGGAGGAAGGGATTAAGTGTTGACACAGCATTGACGGCCACACGGTCTGTATTGTCCTGTATTAATCTATGTTCTATGTTGTAATCAGACTGTTTCTTGACCCTTGGGAGTGTGTGGTGGATGGTGTGGAGGGAAATTCACTGTGTTTGATCCATGTTAATTTACGATGAGACGTTGCATAGGGATATTCACTCTGTCCTTGACCTCAGGTGTGCGTGATGGTACAGCGGGCAGGGAATTTCACTCTGAGTGTCACGCCGTGTGTGTGTGATGGGGAAGTGTGAAGGGAGATTCACTCTTTCTGTCACTGTTCCATGTTCCTGATTTTCAGAGCAAACGTGTTCCAAGGACTGGGCCACAAATATAGACCGGTGTTATTACGTATCCACGATTTACACATCTTTCCAAAAAGCGAAGCAAGAATGTTCAAACCGTCATTCAAGGCTGCTGGAAATCAATTCAAATGATGAAGCGGTATGTGTCACAGAACGGGAAGATCCAACAGTAACACTGGAATCATCTCACACTCCCGTGGTCAGACACAGAGTGATTATTCCTCTACACGGTCCCATCACACACTCTCGGGGTCAGACACAGACTGAATCTCCCTCCACACCGTCCCATCACACACTGCCGGGGTCAGACACAGAGTGAATCTCTCTCCACATCGCCCCATCACACACTCTCGGGGTCAGACACAGAGTGAATCTCCCTCCACTCCGTCCCATCACATACCCCCGGGGTCAGATACAGAGTGAATCTCTTTCCACTCCGTCCCATTACACACCCCCGGGGTCAGACACAGAGTGAATCTATCTCCACACCGCCCCATCACACACTCTCGGGGTCAGACACAGAGTGAATCTCCCTCCACCCCGTCCCATCACACACTCCCGGGGTCAGAGACAGAGTGAATCTCCCTCCACACCGCCCCATCACACACTCCCGGGGTCAGACACAGAGTGAATCTCCCTCCACACCGTCCCATCACTGACTCCCGGGGTCAGACACAGAGTGAATCTCTCCACTCCGTCCCATCACACACCCCCGGGGTCAGACACGGAGTGAATCTCCCTCCACTCCGTCCCATCACACACTCCCGGGGTCAGAGACAGAGTGAATCTCCCTCCGCACCGTCCCATCATACACTCCCGGGGTCAGACACAGAGTGAATCTCTCTCCACACCGTCCCATCACACACTCCCGGGGTCAGGCACAGAGTGAATCTCCCTCCACGTCACGCCATTACACAATCCCGGGGTCAGACACAGAGTGAAGCTCCTTCCAGACAGAACCATCCCAGATTGCTGTTTTAATCAGCTGAGAGAAGCTCCGTAGATATTCTTCGATTCCAGGCATTAATCAAGTAAATTTTACTTCACAGAGCTTTGTAACCCTCAATCTTCTGGACAGAATTGCTTCCTGGATTGGAAAATGTGAAAACGGGTGAGATTTTAACTAATCTGTGGGATGAAGATTGGTTATTGACATAGTCCTCACAGGAGAAAATGTGATTAGTTTACGGACTGAAGTAGTTTTGACGTAATAGGGAGGGCCATTGTGATTTTTTTGTAGACTGTACGTGGGTAGGGGGTAGGGTTAGACAATAGACAATAGAGAATAGGTGCAGAAGTAGACCATTCTGCCCCTCGAGTCTGCACCGCCATTCTGAGATCATGGCTGATCATTCACTATCAATACCCAGTCCCTGCCTTGTCCCCATATCCCTTGATTCCCGTATCCATCAGATATCTGTCCAGCTCCTTCTTGAAAGAACCCAGATAATTGGCCTCCACCGTCTTCCGAGGCAGTGCATTCCACACCTCCACAACCCTCTGGGAGAAGAAGCTCTTCCTCAACTCTGTTTTAAATAACTGACCTCTTGTTCTCAATCCATGCCCTCTGGTACTGGACTCTCCCAACATCTGGAACATATTTCCTGCCTCAATCCTATCAAATCCTTTAATTATCTTGAACATTTCAATCAGATCCCCTATCAATCTCCTCATTTCCAGCGTGTACAAGCCCAATCTCTCCAATCTCTCTGCGTAAGACAGCCCTGCCATCCCAGGAATCAACCTAGTGAATCTACGCTGCACGTCCTCAATTGCCAGAATGTCCTTCCTTAAACCTGGAGACCAAAATTGTACACAATATTCCAGGTGTGGTCCCACCAGGGCCCTGTACAAATGCAAAAGGACATCCTTGCTCTTGTATTCAATTCCCCTTGTAACAAAGGCCAACATTCCATTTGTCCTCTTCACTGCCTTTTGCACTTGCTCATTCACCTTCATTGACTGGTGAACTAGGACTCCTAGGTCCTTTTGAATTTCTCCCTTACCTAACTCTACACCGTTCCGACAATACTCTGCCCTCTTGTTCCTGCTTCCAAAGTGGATAACTTCACATTTATTCACATTGAATGACATCTGCCAAGTATCTGCCCACTCACCCAGCCTATCCAAGTCTCCTTGTATTCTCCTAACGTTCTCTTCGCATGTTACACTGCCACCCAGTTTAGTATCGTCAGCAAACTTGCTGATATAGTTTTCAATGCCCTCATCTAAATCGTTGACATAAATCGTAAAGAGCTGTGGTCCCAATGCAGAGCCCTGTGGTACCCCACTAGTCACCTCCAGCCAGTCCGAGAAACACCCATTCACTGCTACCCATTGCTTTCTATCTGCCAACCAGTTTTCTATCCATGTTGAAACCCTGCCCCCAATGCCATGAGCTCTGATTTTACACACCAATCTCCTATGTGGCACCTTATCGAATGCCTTCTGAAAATCTAGGTACACAACATCCACTGGCTTACCCTCGTCTAACATCCTTGTTACACCCTCAAAAACACCAACAGATTAGTCAAGCATGATTTGCCCTTGGTAAATCCATGCTGGCTTGGACTAATCCTATTTCTGCCATCAAGATGTGCCACTATTTCGTCCTTAATAATGGACTCAAGCATCTTCCCCACGACTGAATTTAGGCTAACAAGGCGAAAGTTCTCCGTTTTTTCCTTCCCTCCCTTCTTGAAAAGTGGGATAACATTAGCCTCTCTCCAATATACAGGAACTGATCCTGGGTCTAAGGAACATTGGAAAATGAATACCAATGCATCCGCAATTTCCTGAGCGACCTCATTTAGAATCCTCGGATGCAGTCCATCTGGACCCGTGGATTTATTAGCCTTCAGTCCTCCCAGTCTACTCATCACAGTTTCTTTCCTAAAGTCAATCTCTCTCAATTCCTCTGATATCTTATGACCATGGCCCATTCATACATCTGGGAGATTGCTTGTGTCCTCCCTGGTGAAGACAGATCTAAAGTCCGCATTAAATTATGTTGCCATTTCCCTGTTACCCATAACAATTTCTCCCAATTCATTCTTCAAGGGGCCAACATTGTTCTTAACTATCTTCTTTCTCTTCACATAGCTAAAAAAGCTTTTGCTATCCCCTTTTATATTCCTGGCTAGACAGAGCTCATACCTATTTTTTTTTCTCTCCGTATTGCTTTTTTAGTTAAGATCTGCTGTTCCTTAAATCTTTCCCAATCATCTGTATTCCCACTCATCTTAGCCCTGACATACTTCTTTTTCTTTAATGCTATACAATCTCTGACTTCCTTTGTCAACTACTGTGGCTCCTTCCCCCTCTTTGAACCCTTCCTTCTCATTGGAATGAACTGCTTTTGCATCTTTTGTATTATGCCTAAGAATATCTGCCACTGCTGGTCCACTGTCTTTCTGCCAGGGCATCCGCCCATTTAACTTTGGCCAGCTCTTCCCTCATGGCTCCATAGTCTACTTTATTTAATTGCAACACTGAAACCTCTGATCTGTCCTTATCCCTCTCAAATTGTAGATAAAAACTTATCATGTTATGTTCACTACTTCCTAATGGCTCCTTTACTTCCAGATCACTTATCAATTCCTGTTCATTACACATCACCAAGTCCAAAATAGTCTCGTTGCTGGTTGACTCAAGCACAAGCTGTTCCAAAAATACATCCCTTAGACACTCCACAAACGCCCTATCCTGGGGTCCAGCACCTACCTGATTCTCCCAGTTCACCTGCATATTGAAATTTCCCTTAACGAATGCATTACCTTCAGCACATGCCAAAGTTAACTCCCTAATCAACTTGTACCCAATATCAACGCTACTGTTTGGGGGCCTGTACACAACACCCATTGGGGTATTTTTACCCTTACTGTTCCTTAGCTCAATCCACACAGACTCTACTTCCCCTGTTCCCAAGTCACCTCTTGCTAAGTACTGAATCTCATTCCTCACCAACAGGGCCACCCCACCCCCTCTTCCCATATTTCTGTCTCTACGATAGCACGTATACCCTGGTACACTCAATTTCCAGGCCTGATCCCCTTGCAGCCATGTCTCCGTTATCCCAACAATACCGTAGTTCCCCATTTTCATCTGAGTTTCAAGCTCATCTGTCTTATTTCTGACACTACGCGCATTCAAGTATAGAATTCTGAGCCCATTCCTCCTCTCTTTACTTAAAACACTGTCTACTGTACCTAACCCAGCTCCTTGAACTTCCATCGGGCTAATTGCACCCTGAATTTTGATGACCTTCTCAAGATCACCCAAACCTTCTACACATTTAACCCAATGATCCTTCTGAACAACCTTCTGGATCTGGATCCCTGCCCCCTGCACATCTAGTTTAAACCCCCGCGAGCAGCACTGGCAAACACTCCTGCAAGAATGTTAGTACCCCTCCGGTTCAGATGTAGACCGTCCCTTCGAAACAGATCCCAAAGTCCCTGGAAGAAAGACCAATTATCCAAAAACTTGAACCCTTCCTTCCTGAACCATGCTCGCAGCCCCGTATTGATGTGCATAATCATTCTATTCTTCGCCTCACTCGCACGTGGCACAGGTAGCAATCCCGAGATTGTCACCCTGGACGTTCTGCCTTTCAGCTTCACTCCTAACTCCCTGAACTCTCTAAGCAGGACCCCCTCACTCACCTTACCTACATCGTTGGTCCCTACATGGACAACTTTATCTGGGTTCATGCCCTCTTTCTCAAGAATAGCCTGCACCCGATCTGAGTTGTCCCGGACCCTGGCACCAGGGAGGCAACATACCATCCGAGACTCCTGATCTGCCCCACAAAATCTCCTATCTGCCCCCCCTGACTATAGAATCCCCTACAACTATCTCTGTGCCAGAGGTTGAACAATGGGAATATTTTGGGGCCGACACGTGTATGTCGGGGAAGGACAGGGCAGTGGGAATATTTCGGAAACTGCCAGCGGGCAGTGGGAAGAGAACGGTGACAGAAATTATTTTGGTAATGGCGCATGTGGGTGAGGACAGCGCGGTGCACCGGGATTATTTTGAAGTTAGTCGCCGGGCTGTGAGGAGAGGGAATAGTTTGGTGAGTGACATGGCTCTGAGCGGCTAGAGTAGGAAATCTGGATTAGTTTGGAGACCAATACAGTGCGATGGAACACATTTGGATAACGGATTTAGTTTCCGAACTGACGCAAGGACGTGGGGGAGAGGGTGCCAGTGGTATAAGTGTGGAGGCGGACCAGAGGTTCTGGGGAGAGCGCGGTGTTGTGGGATATGTCAGGAGACAGACACGAAGCTCTGGGTAGAGGAAGGGGCAACGAGTTGAACCTGGAACCACACAGGGCTGAGGGAAGAGTGTGGAACATTGGGATTCATTTCGGACAGACATAGGTCTGTGGGGAGACGGTGGGACTGTGGGGTTTGTTCAGTGACTGAGATAGATCAGAGGGGAGAGGGTGGAACAGTGGGATTCATTTCGGACAGACATAAGGCTGTGGTGAGGCGGTGGGACAGTGTGGTTTGTTCAGTGACTGAGACAGATCAGAGTGAAGAGTGTGGAACATTGGGATTCATTTCGGGACAGACATAGGTCTGTGGGGAGACGGTGGGACACGGGGGTTTGTTCAGTGAGTGAGACAGATCAGAGGGGAGAGGGTGGAACAGTGGGATTCATTTCGGACAGACATAGGTCTGTGGGGAGACGGTGGGACAGTTGGGTTTGTTCGGGGACTGAGACAGATCAGAGGGGGGAGGGTGGGCCTGTTCGATTCGTCTGGAGACTGAAAGTGGTCTGTGGTGAGAAAGCGGTTCGGTGGGATTAGTTTGGGGTATATGGAGCTGTGGGGAGACATTGGGTCAGTACAATTAGTTTGGGGACTGACACAGGATTGTGGGGAGACATTGGGACAGCGGTGTCTGCCTGGGTACTGACACGGGGCCTTGGGGGGAGAGTGATTGACTGGGATGAGTTTGGGGACTCACACAGGCAATTAGGAGAGCGCGAATTCAAGGGATTAGCTTGAGGACGGACTCCGCTCGGGTCCTCTACTGAAGCTGTTTTGTCTCTGTTGAAATTGTTTATCCCTCCTGGATAGGAAAGTGGGCCGGAGTCTCCTGTACAAGACGTCCTCTGGAACGCCCGTCTGTAGTCAGTGCGTAAGGAGTATCATGTGTGATGGTGATTGGCCGTTCATCTGCGAGAAGTCGGCACCTTTGTTCCCAGATATTCCTGAACAGATCCAAGGTCTCTGTCAACAGCCAGTGGAGCAGACATGAATCAAGTGACTACCCCCATTTTCTCCTCCTTCTCTCCCCTTCACTCTCACTCCTAAATCCTTTCAAATTCCCTCCCAGCATTCTCTGCCCCTCCCTCCTACTCCATCTCCTCTTGTTGCCATCATATTCTCCCCACCAGACACCGACAAATCCATCTCGCCGTCTATCCCCTTCTCTTCCGCCATTCCCCCGTCCCGCTCTTCCCCGGTCCCTCTACCTTTCACTCTACCCCCTCACCTCCCCTTATTTCCTCAATCTTTCTCCGCCCGCTCTTTCTCTTCTCCCTCTGCACACCTCTTACATCTCTCTCCCCTTCGCTCCCTCAGACACTCTCTCTCTCCCCTCCCCGTTCTCTCTGATCATCTCCGTCTCCCTGATCTCTCTCTCCCTCTCTCTTTCTGTTTTCCATTCACTCTCACCTCAATTCCTGTCCCGTCTGGTGCTCGATAACCCAACCCTGGGAGAAAGTCTGTCCGCATTCCCTCTGTCTGTGCCCCTCTTGTACCACGGCAACGAGACCTCCCAACTCCTGTACTCAGTGTGACTAGTGATCACCAGCGTGCCAAGTGTCCTGTCCAGTCGTATCGGATGTTTTCCTCAGGAATCGCTATTTCATTTATTATCTGAAACTTATAACGCCTGGAATTTGTTCTTTTAAAGCATCAATACGGCGCAAAGATGTACAATTAATGTAAACTGCAAATATTAATAAACACCGCAAAGATGTTGAGTACTTGCTCACACATTGAAAGATGTGATGGCGCAGGGGAAGAAGCTGTTCCTAAATCACTGCGTGTGGGTTTTCTGTCTCCCGGAGCTGTCAAATACTCCTTCGATAATACGACGTCCAATCCCGTTATCATTCCCGTGAACCGTCTCCAATGTCTCACATCCCCTGTGTGATAAGCAATCGACACCTGCTCACAGAACTCCAAATGTGACCTCACAAGTGACGTATTAAGCCTGAGACTGACGTCCTTGCGTTTACGTCCCAGCCCTCTCGAAAAGAATGCTGTCATCGCATTTGCCTTCCTCACGGCCAGCTCAAACTGCAGGTTCAACTTCTGGGAAAGCTGCATGAAGTCTCCCAAATCCCTCTGCACCGCAGATTGTTTTTAACCCTGACACACTGTGCTGGTCATGTATGACCCGTTTTGACATGTGACAACACTAAAATACCCTAAATGCCATTTTCAGCCGAAATGTGATGACTTTTCCTAAAGTGACCCAAACATGTGCAAACTTGGAAATATTTAAAAATCTTAAACTTTTGTACAGGTGCTTCATTTTTTTGTACATTGAGGCTGATCCGGGTCAGATTTGATCCATATCTATTGAAATAGATTTTAGATCTCTGAAATATTAATTATGGACTAATCATCCATTTATTAATATCAGATAGGCAATTTATACATTCTAAATAGATCTGTGGTTCAGAATTTTGTGTAGACACTGTTTTGAGGGGATGATTGGGTCGGGTTGAAATTGACCCGAACTATTCTGTTAAGGAATAGAAAATAAAGAGTTTGCCTGGGTTAAAAAAGAAATCATCACCATCAAGAAAATAGGCTACGTTTTTATTTATCTTATTTTCAAATTGCAGGACCATACGATTCCCGGCCCTGTATTCTATCTGCCCCATCGGTTCTAATTCTCCGATTCTGCCTGAGTCCTTCAGCAGCCCCCTGCTTCCTCAGCACAACCTGTCGCTCGGCAACATTGCTGCCGACTGTGGTTTCCGGATGAGGGAGTCTATCATCCCGGTGGAGAGGGACGGACACCCGCCCGGGATTTGGAGACGCTGATTGAAACTTGGAACACGTGCGCGCTGAATAATCCACATCCTGTCACGCGCACTCACAGTATCCGGGACCGAATTCCAGACGACTGGGATGTTGGAGTGCTGGTGATTGCTGAGAGGGGTGTCTTGAGGACTGAGGGGGTTAGCTCTCCTATTGACTTGGGTAGTGTGTGATGCGTTTGTGCGGGTTTTTAGCTGGGCAGATGCAGTTGAACTAAACAATATCTGAATCGTGAATGTGTGAAGGGATGGGGAACAGGGAATTCACTCTGTGTCTGTACCAGAAAGAATGTGATGGGAAAATGTCCAGGGAGTATCACGTGTTTGATCCCGGAGGTCTGCCATGGAACGGTGTGGAGGGAGCTGCACTCTGTGTCTGACAAAAGGAGTGTGTGCTGGGACTCTGTGGAGGGACCTTCACACTGTCTCTGACCCCGGGAGTGTGTGATGGGACAATGTGGAGGAGATTCACTCTGTTTGGCCCGGAAGTGTGTGATGGGACGGTGTGGAGTTAGACTCTCTCTGTGTCTGACCCCGGGAGTGTGTGATTGGACGGTGTGGGGGGAGATTCACTCTGTGTCTGACCCCGGGAGTGTGTGATGAGATGGTGTGGAGGGAGATTGGCTCTGTGTCTCACCCCGGGAGTGCGTGATGGGACGGTGTGGGGGGTGATTCACTCTGTGTCTGACCCTGGGAGTGTGTGAGGGGACCGGTGAGTGTGTATGTTGGGATGGTATGGAGGTGTCTCGGTCAGGGTCTGACTGACGGTGTCAGAGACTCAGATATATTTTCCTCTTGGGACAGCCTCCAATCAGAGTTCGGAACCGGGAAATGTGTGCATTATAAACCAGTGCCTCGCGTTTGTTTACACAACAACCAATCAGCAAGGCAGGTTCATCAGCAAGAGAATATAAAGATAGAATCATAGGAACATAGAAAACAAACAGCACAATGCAGGCCCTGCGGCCCACAATTTTGTGCCGAACACGTCCGACCTTAAAAAAATTACCAGGCTTACCAATAGCCCTCCATTTTTCTAAACTCCATGTACCTGTCCAAAAGTCTCTTAAAATACCCTATCGAATCCGCCTCCACCACCGTTGGCGGCAACCCATTCCATGCACTCTCCACTCACTTAGTAAAAAACTTACCCCTGACATCGCCCCTGTACCTACACCACAGCAGCTTAAACCTGTGTCCTCTAGTGGCAACCATTTCAGCCCCGGGAAAGTGCTTCGGACTATTCACACGATCAATGCCTCTCATCATCTTGTCGTTATACGATGACTCTTTGTCAAGTCATATTGGAAGGAAAATAGACCGAATATTCAGTTCACAGGAAACTGCGTGACAGTCCGGTGATTCACAGGGGACCGGTGATCATCCAGGACCAGTACAACATCCCCCTGTGGACAAGCTGCTCAATAACAGGTACACCAGTTTGTGTACCTCTGGGCGGGAGAGACAGGTTAAAATGACCAAGTGGAGATATATCTCACAGGTCAGGACTGAATCATGGATTCGCCGGACGATACAGCGTTACTCCAGAAACAAGGTGCAAAACACATTGTCAGCATTCAAACGCGGAACAAAGCACAAATAATATGGATAAAATGAAAAAATACCAACGCAGTTTGAGACATTGGGTCAAATGAATACCACTGATATCTGCAGTCGACCACAACAGAGCCTGTCTCCTTTCGA
Source organism: Hypanus sabinus (assembly GCF_030144855.1). Lineage (NCBI taxonomy): Eukaryota > Metazoa > Chordata > Chondrichthyes > Myliobatiformes > Dasyatidae > Hypanus > Hypanus sabinus. The sequence goes on along the minus strand of NW_026781249.1, from coordinate 125,541 downwards.
GCGAACACTGGGGGGCAGCACAGACTCAGGCCTGGAGACCACGCCAAAACAGCCTGCCTTGCGCAGCTCCTTCACTTCCTCTGCCAGATGAAGGCTCTCACAGTTTACACATCAACTGGAGTTGAAATAATATCTCATCGGGAATCTTTGCGATAAAATATGGGTGGGGTGGGCATTAAACTAGAGATACAGGGGGGTGAAAACCGTAATGTCATCACAGATAGAAGAAAGCTTGTTGGAACAGATGTCGTTAAGGCCTCTGACGAAGTCAGGATGCAAAATGTTGAGCCAGCTGGGACTCACGTTCTGAGCTGCGTACGTTTCAGTACAGTAAGTATTGTACGAAACGCAGATGAGCTCAGGGCGGGGGTCAACGTCTGGAAGTATGGCGTTGTAGCCAGTAGTGAGAATTGGTTGCAGGAGAGGCAGGACCATTAGCTTAATATTCCGGGTTCCGGCTGGTTTAGTCGTGCTAATGAGCAAATAAATCAAAGGTGAGAGGCAGATTTACAGTCAGGGTAAATATCACGGCAGTGCTCTGTCAGGACAGACTGGTGAACCCGTCCCGGTGAGGTTTTTTTGGAGGAACTGACGAATAAGAAAGGTATGAACTCGATCATGGGGCCATATTATCAAACACCTAATAGTCCCGGGGATTCAGAGGAACAAACCTGGAGAGAAACATTAGGTTGTAATATTGGGTGATTTTAACAGGTATTAACTGTGAGCCCCGTTCCGTGAAAGGACCAGTGGGGTAGCTTCGTAAATGTTTTCAAGAAAGTTTCCTTAATCAGTAGGTAGATAATTCCAACCAGAGAGTGCAATACTGGATCTCCTCCTGCGGAATGGAACAAGGCAGGGGACAAAAGTTTGTGCAGGCGACCACTGCATCCCGTGGCAGTCCGAGCCTTAAAGGGATGATATTCCCATTACATTCAAGGTGATTATGGAAAGGGGTATTTAGGACCTCGGGTTTAGTTCTAAATTGAATGAAGGCTTTCTTGGCGGCAGGAATGATCTGGCAAGTGTGGATTCGGCCAGGCTGTTTTCTGGCGAAGATGTAGCTGCGAAGTTGGAGCCCAGGCGCTGTTTCATAAGAATACTGGGAGGTGTCGGATCACAGCCAACAGCGCTGGAAATGGATTTCCTACGGTTGAGCATTGAGTGCTCAGCACGAACGCTTGAATTACAAACTTTCCAGGAAGGACTGTGACAGGCAGAAACTGTGAGTCCGAGTCTTAAAGTGAAAGTGACAGGGAAGCGCAATCCAAATGAGGCCACACCAGAGCCTTAAAATTAAATCCTTGCCCGGGAGATGAATGCGAACCTTTTATGAGCTTCCTCACCACCGAGTCCTTGAACAGTCCAGCCTGGTGGTGGCAAAGGTTACCAGTGGCCCAGCAGGTAGACATTCGGAACCCGGGGACCGGCGCGTGTTCAGTCATCTGAGTGATGATTCTCACATCGGCCTTCGGCTCAGAGGTCACAGAAGAGAAGGGGCGAGCAGAGCCGAACTGGTGCCCCTCTCGAACGTCTTTTTCAACTGCAACGTGACTTTCCAACTCGAGTACTTACTCAACTACAACCTTCGTCTCCGTCATCTCATCCCTCTCCGTCATCAGAGCAGATTTATATTACCCCATCCATCCGCTAAAACATACCCCGACTCCCTGACTCCCCCCTACTGTGCACCACTCCCCCCTTCACTTGTTCCTACTTATCCTACTATTCCTCTCCTCCGTTTCTGTCAGTAGCTCCCTCTCCCCCAGTCTCGGTTGGTCCCACCAGGACAGATCCACTGAGATGCTGACACCGGGCAACACAGGAACCTAAAATCAGACCATGAGATATAGGAGCAGAATTAAACCATCGAGTCTGCTGCGTCATTTCATCATGTCTGATCCAGGTCCCCTTCAGCCCCGATCTCCTGCATTTTCAACGTATTCCTTCATGGTCTGAGTAATCAACAATCTGTTCGCCTCTGACTTCAATATATCTAAATTTAGACTCCACAGACGCCTGTGCTACCCATTCCACAGACTTACCACATTGTGAGGAAATAATTCCCTCCTGTGATGGGAGCTTATGAGAGAGAGAGAGAGAGAGAGAGAGAGAGAGAGAGAGAGAGAGAGAGAGAGAGAGAGAGAGAGAGAGAGAGAGAGAGAGAGAGAGAGAGAGAGAGAGAGAGAGAGAGAGAGAGAGAGAGAGAGAGAGAGAGAGAGAGAGAGAGAGAGAGAGAGAGAGAGAGAGTGAGAGACTGAATACAATGTTACAAAAAGCTGTCTTCTACTGCTGCCCGAATTGCTATGGAGAGAGAGGAGGAGTTACATGATGGACAGCTGATGTTCAGCCTGTGTAATGTCGACTGTCTTTCTGGCAGACAAACAGAAGAGACTCACAGAGGCCGGTGACGAAGGAGTCACTGGATGAACTCTTCGAGTGCACACGAGGGTGGGTTGAGGTTCGTTCAAGTGAGATTGATCAGAGGCCGTCACAGGGAGTGCAAGGGTGACGCTGTGCAAACTACCGGTGTGTTTAACCCTGGCCTGGGTGAGTAGATTTTCAACTGAAGTCGGTACCCTTAGGGGAGTCACCTTTGGCTAACTTGAAGAATTCAGAGGAGAACGGCAAGACCGACGACACCTGTTTATTCAGAAAACAAATACCTCTCTCTCACCTCAGTTCTGTGGATTGAACTGAACTTTCTTGCAGACCATCGTCAGACTGTAACTCTTGAATAATGTTTATTAACAGCAATACCAGACTCCAGGTCTGTTCTATTGCTGCTGATGGTTTTATCACACACATTTACGTGTACGTAACACTCCCAATCTCCGTTCTGAAAGGACGGACCTCCATTCCGATGTGGGACCTCTGATATTGACTGTCCCGCCACGGGGAACCTTCTCTCCGCATCTACTTTATCGATGCCTTTAAACATGTGATCATTTCCAAAAACAACATACGTCCCCCTCATTCTTCTGTGATCCAGCCATCAAAGGCATTACATGTTTGACTAATTTGCCTTAACTCTGTGTAATGTGCAATTCAATGGGCATCGCAAACCCGCTGACACCCCTACACAGTGTCACAGCGCAAAAATAATTTCGAACAACTCACAAAATGGCTGCCTCTAGCATAAAGTTACAAGAATACTGGTGAAAAGTTCATGGAGCATTGGTTCTGAAATTATCTCTGAATGAAACAACCTTCAGATATCTAACAATCCAAATCACTGAATCTGTTCGCATCCTCAGATTATTGTGTGAGGACATATTTGCCAAAACCAGTAAACATTCACATACTGGCCTGCACGCTCCTCGCTCATCAATGAGCGTTACAAATAAATGTGCACCTCTATATTGTCGGACACATCACCAAATCTGTTCACATCCTCAGACTGGTGTGTGAGGGCATATTTGCCGACACAGCCCTAAATCTGCGTAATCCCAAAATTCAGTGTTCTCTCCAGACACGCTGATTCTCCAACATGCATAATAGATTATCTCAGAGGGAATCATTTCAAATCGATCAGAAAATGACTGCTTCGACGTTAAAATCAGCACGAGTCTCTAAATGCATCTGCAATTCCAGATCGTTTGACCTGTGCACCTCCATAGTAGACAACAGACGCCTAAATCTGCGCACATTCCGAAGTCCGTATTCAACCATAAATCTGTGCGCATGACCGAGTAAGAGCTCGCCCTAAATCCATATGCACCCCAATCCTGACGACAAACCCACATGCACGCTGGATTATCCGAAATCACGAGTCAGGACAAACAGTTCACAAAATAGCTTCGATTTCAAAAATCTAAAACAAACTTCCGAATTCTATTATTAAAGTATATATAAGTGAAGCAACATTGTAATTCGTCAAGCCCCGAATACACCAACACACCCAAATCCGTGTGTACCCAAACTCGCTGCGCACATGTCAAAATCTCTGAGAACCCCCAAATCCGAGTCCGCCCCTATATGTACAATTGTTTATCCTAGACACAGAAACATTTCAAACATTTCACAAGATAGCTCAATCTACTTTAAAAAATAGCAAGAACAAGGCTCAACGTTAAAGTGCATTATTTATCCGAGTATCTGTAAAATAAGCAATTTGAATTTTGGCATTATACCCAATTCCACCGACAACCAAAATCCACGTGCACTCCCAAATCCGTATGCACACCCAAATGGGTGCGCACTCCGAACCTGTCAACACCTCCCACTTACAGATTAGGTTATCCGAGAGGAGAAATCATTACAAATAGTTCAGAAAGTAGCAACTTCCAACTTAAAAATCATAGCAAGAGCAGAGTAGAAAACTGGAAGTGTATTTATTAATAAGGTATCTATCAATTAAACAACCGTGAGATTTGTCAGGACCCCAAATCCGGGAGCATCGAAGACCGTGTACATCACCAAACCTGCTGATACTCACGTGTACACATTTGATTTTCCCAAAGGAAGGATCGCTTTGGAGTGACAGCGTTCACCTTAAAGAAATCGCGAGGACCAAATCCATACTGACGTCCTATGCACCCATATTAGTTTGTGCAATTTAGTGCAATCAGAAAGCACCATCAGATTCCGAATCCACACACCACTGTGCACAAGTACTCGCCGAAACTCACCTAAAAGACCAAATCTGTATGAAACCCCAAATCCCCTGATTTCACTAAATCCGTTCGCATCGCAAATCGGTTGCCACCCATATATGCCGAAGCACCCCTAAATCTGCGCAAACCCAAATTCGGTGCGCACCCAAACCCTCTGACACCCGAGAGCCATAAGGTGTCAATCAATACAGAAAATGACCGTCTTGTGGTCAGCAAGCCATGTGTGCGCCAAAGTCCTTTTGCAGATCGACGACACACCGATCAACCCAAATCCGTGTGCAGCCCCGTAGTCAAGACTACACTAAAATCCGGATCACTAATCCTCCACCCCCACATCTACGCACATCCTCAAATACCACAGGCATATTAGATAATCATTGTTAACAGAAAATGGCTGTCTGGTAAAAACCACCACGCCACCAAATCGATATGCACTCACAAAAACGTGGAGAATCTACCCTAAATTTGTTATCCTTAAAAGGTGCGCACCCTTACATCAGAGCACTCCACTAAATCAGTTTGCAACTCTTTATTAGAGAACACTCCTAAATCCAGGCACAACCCCAGATCCACATGAACCACAAGACCGTGTGCAACCCATATTATTCGACAAGAAATAAAATTGCGCAATCGTAAGTTCAGTGCACACCCTAAACCCGCGGACTCCGCCACTTGTACATCAGATTTTCCCGGAGAAACAATCAATAAAATACAATGGAAAAAATGGCAGCCTCGATATTAAGAATCCAGACGCAAATTTTGATCCGTCAACTCATCAAATCTATCTGTGTCCCATGACTGAAAAATGTAACCCAAATCAGCGAACATCACCAAATCCATGTGCATCGCCAAATTGGTGCTCATCACCAGATCCATGTGCATCGTCAAATTGGTGCTCATCACCATGTTCATGTGCATCGTCAAATTGGTGCTCATCACCAAATCTATGTGCATCGTCAAATTCGTGCTCATCACCAAATCCATGTTCATCGTCAAATTGGTGCTCATCACCAAATCCATGTGCATCGTCAAATTGGTGCTCATCACCAGATCCATGTGCATCGTCAAATTGGTGCGCATCACCAAATCCATGTGCATCGTCAAATTGCTGCGCATCACCAGATCCATGTGCATCGTCAAATTGGTGGGAATCACCAAATCCATGTGCATCGTCAAATTGGTTCTCATCACCAAATCCATGCGCATCGTCAAGTTGGTGGGCATCACCAGATCCATGTGCATCGTCAAATTGGTGCTCATCACCAAATCCATGTGCATTGTCAAATTGGTGCGCATCAGCAGATCCATGTGCATCGTCAAATTGGTGCGCATCACCAGATCCATGTGCATCGTCAAATTGGTGCTCATCACAAAATCCATGTGCATCGTCAAATTGGTGCTCATCACCAAATCCATGTGCATTGTCAAATTGGTGCGCGTCACCAAATCCATGTGCATCGTCAAATTGGTGCGCATCACCAAATCCATGTGCATCGTCAAATTGGTGCGCATCACCAGATCCATGTGCATCGTCAAATTGTTGCGCATCACCAAATCTATGTGCATCGTCAAATTGGTGCTCACCACCAGATCCATGTGCATCGTCAAATTGCTGCGCATCACCAGATCCATGTGCATCGTCAAATTGGTGCTCATCACCAAATCCATGTGCATCGTCAAATTGGTGGGCATCACCAAATCCATGTGCATCGTCAAATTGGTTCTCATCACCAAATCCATGCGCATCGTCAAGTTGGTGGGCATCACCAAATCCATGTGCATCGTCAAATTGGTGCGCATCACCAAATCCATGTGCATCGTCAAATTGGTGCGCATCACCAGATCCATGTGCATCGTCAAATTGTTGCGCATCACCAAATCTATGTGCATCGTCAAATTGGTGCTCACCACCAGATCCATGTGCATCGTCAAATTGCTGCGCATCACCAGATCCATGTGCATCGTCAAATTGGTGCTCATCACCAAATCCATGTGCATCGTCAAATTGGTGGGCATCACCAAATCCATGTGCATCGTCAAATTGGTTCTCATCACCAAATCCATGCGCATCGTCAAGTTGGTGGGCATCACCAAATCCATGTGCATCGTCAAATTGGTGCGCATCACCATGCGCAGCCCAAACACGCTGAAACCTTCAGATTCATTAGTGGGGCTCGTTGTACACAGATTTTGTCTGTTTTTTTTTTCTTTTGAGATAATCTAATTAGTGCGCGTGCGTCCACGGTTTTGAAGTTGTGGGGATGCATTTGCATTTGGAGATGCGCACGGATTTCTCACGTATTTGCGGTGACTGCGGTTTGAAAGTGTGCCGAATCTCAAAGTTGTTTCATTTCGATCACGTGAATAATGAATTTAATTTGAAATTTGACGTGAATTATTTTAAATGATACTTCCTCTGGGGTAATCTAATGTGCAAGTGGTTTTCTCCGCGGGTATGATATTCACATGAATTTTAGGATGCGTTCCTAGTTGATGGAGCCCGTATTTGAGGTGTACATGGATTTGGGACTGTGTACATGTAATCACGGATTTGGGGTGAGATAAAGATTTAGGCTTGTTGGCGCATTTGAAGTTGCACATTAACTTTGGGCTGTGTGCGGATTTTAATGTCGAGGAATGAATTCTTGAAAGGATTCTAAACTTCATGTCAGGATGTCAGCGGCATTGGGGTGCGCACTGAATTGGGTCGTGCAGATATTGGGCATTTTCGGAGAATAAGGGGTGCACACTGCTATGGTGTGAACTTGGATTTGGGAATACGCACGGATTTAAAATTGAATCCACAAATATATGTGGTGAGCGCTGAATTTGGGTGTGCGTAGATTTAGGGTTTGGCAGCAAATACGCACAAGGATTTGGGGATACGCGCCAATTTAGGGGTCTGTAGTCAATTACGGGGACGTAATTAGATGATGTGATGTTCGTATATTCCGGGGGCTGTTTGTTTACCAATCAATAGTTGCAATCATATTTTCGGGTGGTGCGAATTTTAATTGTTGGAACAGCCATATTCTGAACTGTTGGACAGGAATTCTTCTTTAGAGTTATCTATTATCTATGTGGTGTGTCAGTGTGTTTGGAGTGCGCACTGATTTGGTGATATGCACACGTTTTGTGGATTCACGGCGGGCTGTTTTGATTTATTGATGCAATGCCTCTGCTAATGTAAATTCCGATAATCCGGAGCGCTGGGCAACTCTAAAGACTATTGGTCTAATTCTTCATCAATACTGTAACATATTTAAAACTTCAAGGTACTGCGCTGCGCCTTTAGAAATTAGTGCAATTTAAGAGAAGGCGAAAAAAACAACCGCCGGTGAGATTTCAGGAAGAAACTTAGACATCACTCGAAATTTAGTCTCAAACATGGCCGTGCACACACTTAGATTTGGGTGTGTTGGCGGGTCAAGATTTGCACACGAATTTGTTGAGTGCGGATTATTGACGTCGACGATGCCATTTTCTCAACTGTTTCGAATGCATCTTGCTCGGAAAAATCTCATGGGCATGTGGGGTTGTCAGCGGGTTTAGGGTGCGAGCTGCATTGGGTATTGGGTATTGCGTGTCAGCTAAAATGGGTTGCACAGGGTCTCGGGGTGCACATGGATGCACACGGCTTTTGGGGTTTGTTCTTGTTATGGAGATGCGCTCGTATTTGGGGATAACATATTTGGGGGTTTGTCGGCGAATATGGAGTCGCCACATTTTTGTGTGTGTATCTGGGAGTTCATAAGGATTCGGGTTGATCGGCAGATTTGGTGATGTGCTCCCGACCTTTGGGATGCGTGGAGCAGTTAATGACAAGGCAGCCATTTTGTGTTTGAAATGATTCTTCGTCTGAGTCGCCGAATGTGCGTCCTTACTTGGGGAAGTACGCAGATTTTCTGACTCACACGCATTTTCGAGATACGTGCATACTGCTGCTGGGTATGAGGGTGCACATGCATTTGACCACCGTTGACCGTGATGATAATGTTGTTGTCTCTGGAGACTTAACACTGACCAGTGTGATAATGTAACAGCGTGTCCCGGTCATTCACAGGAATGCATTCCTAAGACAACCATATTTTAACTTTCTCTCCTGTGTATAGCATTCAACTGGAGATTTACCCAACTCCTGAATGCGATTAGATGAATCAAAGGTATATGCAGACTTGTATGCTGTACATTACGGCCCAATATAACTGAGTACCTAACAAAACGGGGTGGGGGGATTGATTAGACCAAATGCTGGAGAAACATCTCAGGCCAAGCAGCATCTATGGAGAAGAACACAGTCGACGTTTCGGGCTGAAGCCCTTCAGCAGGACTGGAGGGCAAAAAGAGTAGAGGAGTAGATTTGAAAGGTGATGTGAGGGGAAAGAGAAACGCCAGACGACAGGTAAAACTTGGAGGTGGATGGATGAAGCAAAGTGCTTGGAATTAGATTGCTGAAAGAGACAGAAGGCTATGGATGAAAGAAAAAAATGAAGCAAGGGGAGCTGGACCATAGGGAGGCTATGGCGGGCAATGAGATATTAAGAGAGAGAGACAAAGGGGTAGAAAATGGTGAAGGAGAGGTTTGAGAAAGAAATGTTCATGCCATCAGGTTGGAAGCTAACCAAACGGATTATAAGCTGTTGTTCCTCGCACCTAAGTGTGGCCTTATCGTGATAGTGGAGGAACTCATGAATGGACATATCGGAAAGGGAATGGGAAGTGGAATTAAAATGGGTGACCACTTGGAGATACCGCCTGTTCGGCGCATGGAGTGTAGGTGCACAAACCCCCAATTGGTTTGCATCCCTTTATCGGAGAAGAAACCCTTAAGTCTGCGCAAGTTCCAATTAATTTCGCATCTCAAACCCATGTGTACCCCAAATACGCACACATCCTCAAGAAAGAGCGCACCCAAAATCCACGTGTGCATCAAACCCGCTGGGAACCTCAAATGCGTTTTACGTAATCCCAGAAAATAATCATTTCGAACAGTACACATGATGACTGCGTAAGTAACTGTGACTCGCAAATTTGTAGGTGACGTCCTGAATCTGCTCTATCCCCAAATCGGCGCGCACCCTAATCACTCTGACACGTCCCAAAGCATAATCTCAGAATGCGAATCATTTTAAAGAATTCAGAAAATGCCGGCCTGGACAATAAAGATTCACATATGCCCCAGAATACATTTGAGATCAACCACTACACAAAAGTATGGTTGTACAGCAAATCTGCGTGGAGTCACTTATTCAACCTCGCACCCCTATACCGGCGCAATCCGAATTTCAGTCTGCACCACAATCCCGTTGACATGCACACATGCACATCGGCGTCCCCTTCCCTCCTCTCCTGAAAACCCGGGACACCCCTCCCCCAAGCACCCAGCCTCATTGGTTAGCAATGAACAAATGTATAACAAATGAATACAATCCCGACGGCAGCAAGTCTAAAGCTAAACAACTGCGAGAGAAACGCTTATCAGACAAAGAAGCATTCCCACTCTTAACCAACCAAAGATGCCCTTTTGAGTAACATACAGAGGACACTGTACAGAAGTACTGTATAGCCGCTCTCTTGCCTTCATTATAACCGCATCGATATGCTGGCACCAGGTTATGTCCTCAGAGATCTTAACACCCATGAACTGGAAACTGCTTCTTCTCTGCAATTTTGATTCCCTCCCCCGCCCCCCCCCCCGATGAGGATCGGTATCTCCATCCTTCCTGAAGTCCACAATAATCTGTTTTCCTCTCTCTGACGTTCAGTGCAAGGTTTTTGCTGTGACACCACACATTGGCGTATCTCGCCCCTGTTCGCTCTCTCGTCTCCATCTGAGATTCGACCAGCAATTCTTGCAATATCAGGAAATTTATAGGTGGTATACGATATTAACTTGAATGTAAGGACGATCGAGGGATATGGACATGGTAGGATGGTGGGATTAGAGTTTGAGTGTCTTTGATTTGCTTTTTAGCTGGTATGGCAATACATAGGCTCTATGTTCTATGATATCTGTAAGAGGCTTCTAAATTTTCTTTCCATATGTAAAAACACGCGTTTGCAGCACTGGGCTCCAGTGGCGCAATCGGTTAGCGCGAGGTACTTATATGTCAGTACGCGGCGGAGAAATGGCGAGGCTGTGTTCGAGCCTCACCTGGAGCACTCGTGATTTTTAATGCTGGCAGTGCCCGGGTGACTAGGCGTCTCTCAAGCTGAACATTCCACTGAAATGTTTCATTTGATTCAACACGCACTTCCCATTGTTGAAAGTGGTGAAAGAACGGACCCTACCCTTCCTGAAGGAATACTTATGAAACCTCTCACTACAACTCACCTTAGTTCGTTGTGCTGTCGAGTAAACTCAATATTTACCTGTTCCGGTGTATTGTTTCAGACACAGGCGAAAAAAAAGAGACATTAATCGTAGCCTCAATGGCCACAATTGGTATCGAAATGCTGATCTCTCTCTCTGTCTTTCTCTCTCTCTCTCTCAACATGAATTTGTATTCTTTCTGTACCGAATTATAAAATTTTTCTCACATGTCCCGAATTCACCAAGCCTCTGTTAAAGAGACGACACCTTCCTCGATTCTACTGACGTCCTTCCGGCTGGAGCGTGACTTCAAAGCTGGTCGACTTGACGCTCCTTTCCTGAAGGTTGTGGTTACCGATATAATTTGCCTTCACAATAGGTCGTTTAATTGTTCGTTAATGTCTTGCTCTGATTGCGAACCGACAGAACAGATTAGACGGTCTTCATTAATGAAACATCAGTGCGATGGTGTATCTGCTGTCAGTGCGGACTCGGTGGGACGATTGGCCGTGATTCGTTACCATACAGCTGGCATTATCTCACAAGTAACCCTGGCTCCTAACGCGTTCTGTTGTTTATAAATGTATCGGCAAATGGTTCACTCACTTGTTTCAATTAACTTGTAATCTGAGGTGAAGAGAACGGACGAGAGACAGGATGAGAAATCTTACAAGGCACTGTTAACATTCGCCGGCGAGCCGGAGCGCCAATGACAATAACTCACTGAAAGTAGCTGCATAGGATGATGGGTAGTGGTCTCTACTAGTCGCGGCGCTGAGTTCTGGTGTGAAGTAGTTACTCTGCACTTTCATGGATCTCTAGTTTAATCGCACCTGAAGTGTTGCAATAAAACTATAGAGAAAAAAAAGTTCTGGAGGTTTTGGACGGTGGTATACAAGGATATTGCCTAGATAACGGGAAATCGGGCAGTCTTTGGATTTTCTCAGCGGCAGTTGTTGAACTGGGGTTGTGGGCTGGGGAGGCGCATAGCCGCCTGGGAGTTGTAGTCATTGTGGTGAACTACATATACCTGTCTGGACACGGCCCCCCTGCTGACTGCTTCTGTGGTAGTCACTTGCTGCTTGTGCTATCTTCCAGCCAATAAAAGCCTACCTTAGCTCACGGCTCGGAGAGTTATCGATGGTGCAGCAGTCCTATTGCGTTTGCTCCTAGTTCGCTCCTCAACACTGTTCCTGATCCACAACAAACTCCGCCCGAAGAGACTAACGGTGGGCTGGCGACCTACCGACTGCAGCAAATCGATCAACTCCAAAATGGCGAAGGAGCAGAAGTGGTTGGGCTGAGATTGGGGCAGATGTGCACGCGGCCTGTCGTTGCTCAGATCCACTTTTTCCCCCAGCTATCAGCGGCCGAGGTGCCTGTCGCCAAATACGAATTCATACGACGGTCAGTTCATATGAACGTCAGTCAGTGAGAGTGATCTTGTACACAGTTAAACAAAACGATGATAGTTTCTTCTCTTCCCAGTGGGAGAAGAGCCCGTGAAATCAATGGACCTATGTCGGCATGACAGTTCTCTTATTAACGGTACTTTCGTGATGTTTAGAACCGACCTGGCGAATTCTGTCGCTGAGTTGTCACATCAAACTGTGGAAATTGAAAGTATTTTGAAACCTGCAGAGGAGTACCTTGTTATAACCGATGCTATGTGGGAAGCTGTAAATGAAGCTCTGAAGCGTTTGGTGTCTGAATCCCAGTCGACATTATGGGATTAAAATATTGCAGAGGAATGCGAGAAAAATGATTTCTAATGTTCCATACTCTATAAAAAAATACATGATATCTGACTTGTGAAATCCTCCCGATGTGATATGTGTTCAGGAAACTCTCACCACGAAACACAATATTTATAATAACTCTGATACACGGAGATATTTAGTTTTAGTTCAGAACATATTGGCTGTCGTCAGCATGTTGGACGCTATGGGTGATGAAAGATTGGGAAGTGACATTTGACTGTCTTTATAAGCCGTTGTTTAGATTTATATCAGGGACAAGAGGCAGATCGGGCGGACGTGATTTTTTTTTTTTTGTTGTTGAACCAAATTGGGATGAGTTTAAAGCTTTACGTGATCAGCGTCTGTCAGGGCTGAATGTTGAGGTTGATGTCGATTTTAACAATAAAATGTAATGTCACATTATTCATCCAATAGTATTGAAAGTGATTCCTGTTAAAATGGAATTCATGGGAGAAAAGCTGCACCGTGGTGGACTGAAGAGTGCATAGGATAAATTAGGGAGGGAATTGAAGAGTTCAGGCAAGTTAAGAAGCATCAGTCTCCCAGTGACCTTATCAACAATAAAAAGGCTGCAGGCTGTGCTGAGGAAATTGTTGAAGATTGCGAAAAGCCTTTACTGGAGGACATATTGAGATTATTCTGGAAGGGATATTAAACTTAGGGAAGTTTGGCTAATCATTAAAGGAAATGTGTAGTACGGTCCGTCATACTCCTGATGTTTCAGTATTGATTGATGAGGTTAAAATGATTGCTATTCAAATGGAGACGGTTGAGTTATTGGCTGTGTCATTTGCCGCGATTCATAAACAAGATAACTTAAGTGAAGACGTTAAATATGTAGGGATAAGGTTCTCAGTGAGTACACTGGTGTGTAGGCAGTCATGTGTAGCAATGATAGTATCAGTGATGTTGAGTTGTCCGTGTGTGAATTTAAGAGGGCAGGTTGGACGTCTCCAGGAAAGGATGATATATGTTAGTGTATGATTAGAAATAAGAAAGCAAACAATCTTCAGCTAATATTAATACTTTTGATGAGGCATCTTTCTTCCTCGTGAATAGTGGAAAAAACTTCAATAGTAGGGAGATAAATTTGGGCTGATAAAGCTTACACGGGCTGTTTGCTGGGACTTGATGTTCGAAACAAGATGGGACATTTCATTGAGGAATACAGTGTGATGAGTGTCATACAGATAGGGAAAACTCAGACAATCCTTGTCCAGTGTGTATTTGTGTAAGACCCGTGCTGGGGATAAATAATAAAACGACAGCTGTTTGCTAGCTAGCGTCACACACACACACACACACACACACACACACACACACACACACACACACACACACACACACACACACACACACACACACACACACACACACACACACACACTCCACTCCAATCTAATCTGCTCGGCTGCTGTCTGTAAACGACCTAATTTACTCCAATACTTTGTGTCTGGCAAATGGCTCCTTTCCAGTGCATTTGGAAGCACATTTAATCGGCAGGTCACTCGAAGTGACGTTAATTAGGAGAAATTGAGCCTCACAGATGTTCTGTAATTAATTCACACAATTACTTACAATCTGTCACCGTGGGGATTGCACTTGACTGATGTAATTAGTGTGCAAATAATTTAGAACTCTCTATTTTTAAATCTGTTGAGATCTGTCCCTTTGGAGTTCTTGAATGGTATTAAAAACCGCAGACATGTCAGCATGACATTCCGAGAGATCGTCTGTTGCACAGGGGAACAAATCACTGTACAGCGAAAATGTCTACAATATCGGATACGTACGCGAATGTGGAGAAAATATTGTACCTGCTTCTTGCCATCTTTGGCGTTCCTGGTGAGTCAGCAGAGCAATTCCCGTTCGGTATTTCTTTGTGCTACCCGCTGTGAATCTGTTCATGACCATTTTACACGCTGCCAACTTTCTGACCGTTGTACAAATATATATAAGTGATATCAATCCTCTCAGTTCGACTTTCTGAATGTTCATATTTAATGACAGAGTAAAACTGAATCTCTGTCTCTTCTCTGACTCACGGAGACATGTAACGGACTCGGACGTTGTGCCGGCCTCTAATGACACCATGTCCAGGGTTCTCCCAGTGCTGCTCTCCGGGAAGGTGAGACAGGGCGGCTTTTAATGGGACTCTGTCTAAATTTGCCACAATGATGGGGGCCAGGGAGCTCTCTAGCAAGGGTGACTGGGAGAGTTTAACATTGTTAAGCCACTGTTTCTGAGTTTATTGATCAGGGTGAACCGTGGTCCCCTGTTTCACGTTTCCCTGTGGGGGTCTTTAAAGACGGATTCTACAGCTTGTTGGTCAACGATTGGGTCTGATTACCTGAACCCGCGTCCAAAATTAATCCATTGATGGAGCCACTCATTCCTGGTTACCAACTTGTCGCTGCTTTCGCGCCGAGACGCGTCGTGAATTGGAGCACGGCTTCGTCCTGAGGACAGTCTCGGCGAGTTTGTTCAACTCTATTCGTGCTGCCTGACGTGCAACTGCTCCAGTAATTTGTGTGTGTGGTTCCCCTCCGGATCCTTTATTGGACCCATCAGATGCCCGGTCAGTCACGGTTAAATCAGTGAAATCGGACCCATCACCGACTGGATTCCGGAGACCACAGATCGATGCTGTTCATGCCGCTCGGTGTTCTCCCGCCGATTCCTCAGCTCGTCCGCCCTCCATATTGAAAAAAGGCGGGTCAGGGACACTGTAACCCGTGACTGATTTCCACATTTTACAGTCTCTAGCCCCGGATCTTCAGCTGAGTCTCGATCCCGTGTTACGTCCCGGAGAATGTGTTCTGGGTGATGTTCTCTTCATTCTCTCAATCTCTCTCCAGTGAATTTTCTGATCCTATTGTAATCCTTTCCCGGGGGAAGTGCGGCCTCTCCACCTGCACCACTCGCTACCTGGTGGCCATGGCAGCGGGGGATCTACTGACCATTGTCACCGAGGTCATTTTGTTTCAATTGAATATGTATTACTTCCCGGTAAATTTCCTGGTCATCACCCCTGTGTGCAGTGTTATCCATGTACTGAGATTCACAGCCTCTGACTGCTCTGTCTGGTTCACCGTCGCTTTCACCTTTAATCGGTTTGTCATTATTTGCTGCACGAAGCTGAAAACGAAATATTGCACCGGGAAAACTGCGGCTGTGGTTCTAACAACAACCGGCGTACTGTTCTGTCTGAAAAACATTCCGCGATATTTCACGTTGCAACACTTGATAATCATCGACAATATACCGTGGCTCTGTGTTGATTTGGAATTACTTCACTGACCCCGGATGGGTAGGATACGACTTGTTTGATACATTTTTAACACCATGTCTACCTTATGTTGGGGTCCTGCTGCTCAACGCCCTGACAGCAAGGCACATTTTAGTGGCAAGTCGGGGCCGTAAGGGGCTGAAGGGTCAGAGCAAGAGGGAGAGTCGCAGTGACCCGGAGATGGAGAGCAGGAGGAGGTCTGTGGTTTTACTCTTCTCCCTCTCCGGCAGCTTCATCCTCCTGTGGATGACGTACACAGTAAATGGCATATATTGTCAGGTTTCAGGAAAAGGATACGATTTCAATGATTCTGAATGGATCTTTCACTACTTCGGGGGGTTCCTGAGGGATCTCAGCTGCTGCACCAACACCATTATTTATGCGGTCACACAGTCGAAATTCACGGAGCACGTGATCAGTGCCGTGACGTATTCGGTAACCTGGGTGTTTCAGTTCATTAATAAATCCAGGTCCTGAGTACAATCCAGAGGCGGCCGAAGTGTCTCTATTCCGGGCTCCAGCGTATCAATTTCACCCTCATTTATAATTCCCGGCCGGGTTGCCTCATCGACACATCTCCGTGACATTAGTGTATTATGTGTGTGTGTGTGTGTGTGTGTGTGTGTGTGTGTGTGTGTGTGTGTGTGTGTGTGTGTGTGTGTGTGTGTGTGTGTGTGTGTGTGTGTGTGTGTGTGGAGGGTAGATAGGTGTTGGCGGAAAACCACTGTCCTGCCGATGCTGAACCCTCGTGGCCCCACCAGATTTCTGTCAAAGAACTATTCCGGAAAGCCGACCATCCATTGGTATGTGAATATGTCGATCTGTTCCCATTCACGTCCATCAATCGCAGTCCGACCTTGCCGCACTCTTCAGGTACTGTTTGTCTATTCGAATATCAATCACACCAGGTTCGGCCTTCCCCTTGAGTGAGTGGTTCACGAAAAAGGGGACAGGGCGGGATTTGAATAAGGAGCGATGGACAGTCTAACCTAAATGTGCTTTCCTGCCACCAACTGGACTGTCAGACGGTGCTGGAAATTTGTAAATAAAACCTTCACTGCTTATTTGCTTTCATGGTGAATGATAAATTAACCCAAAAACCCAATAGATTACAGTCAATGGAACACAATGTTGTGAATTAAATTAAAATCCCTCCCATAAATTCAGAATTTTTTAAAATTAAAACTATTAACCTTAAAAATTGTATTGAATTGTGAATTTGATTTATTTCTCTCTGATATGCCTCACTCTAAAATAGTATGTGTGCAACGTTTACAGTTTGACAAAATCTGCACGACCTAGAATGATGCCTTCCAACATGACATAAGTAATAATTAACCAAAGTTTGGCCAATTCTAAGTCACGTCTATATAATTCCTTCCCGTCTTGTTTAACCGCCTTTCCCCATCAAGTCAACACTTTTACCTATTCAGTAATACATTCAATAAATTGGTATGATAGGTTAACCATTTGTTAAGAGCCCGAAGTCATGGAAAAAGCCCACAATTGTTAACCCCACAATTCCTTCGCTTCTGATTTCTAAGTGGAAGGTCCATATCCAGAGTTAACTCTTAACTGTTTTTCAGCAAAATCGTCAACTCGCTCCTTCCGCCCAACACCGCTGTGAGCAACGATCTTGCAGAAGATGACATGTAAATCGATACGTTGCATTTGGAATTACATTTGATGATTTCATAACAATAAATCTGACCTCCAGCAAGAAAGACCTGTTTTAAGACTCATCAAATCCGAAAAGTAATCTGAACAGATTACAACTCTACATGTATAAATATCTCCCACCTACTGTCAGGCTAATATGTGGGAAGCCAATACTGCTGTGTATACTGATAAATGGTTGTTAAGTTGTTTCTGTATCATACCCATAATTCAGGCATAAATAGCACACCGACAATGCGAATTAAAGTACCGTTTGACCCACCTGTAAACAGTGGTTGATATACGATACTAGTTTTCCTTAATATGTTTATGAACTACTAGACTCTGAGGCCGAAAGGAATCCTTAGAATTTATCAAACTGGTTAAACTAAACTCAATTAAACTCATGGGGATAAACAATGTAACGTTAGTGTTACGAACAATTTGTGGCATTTAAAATGCTAATATGCAGGAACTTGGAAGCACAGTTCGGGAACAGACGTTCTCAGGGAAATGCACGGCAGAGATAGCGCAGGGGACAGAAGCACGGCGTTCTGCACTTGCATGTTCCATCGAGACAGGGAATGAATGGAAGGTAAAAGAACCATGGTGTGCAAGAGATGTGAAGAATCTGGATTCGAAGACACGAAAACGCGACAGGTTCAAAACAGAAAGCTAGATACTTACTGAGTTCCAGGTAATTACAAGCTTGCCAGGAAGGAACTGAAGAGTAAAATTAGGAGAGTTAGGAAACTCTGAAGGTCTTGGTGAGGTGGATTAAGGAAAACCACATGGTAAAGTATGTGAAGAGCAAGAAGTGGAGCCGTGTCAGAATAGGAACAGTGAGGGGCAGTAGTGGAAGCGTGTGCATGGAATCGGAGGAGGTAGCAGAGGTACTTAATGAGATTGAGACAAAGGGTGTGTTCAGGGTTTTGAAAGGTATTAAGTTAGATAATTCACCGAGACAGCCTGCTGTGGTGGGAAACGAGGAAAGAGATTGCAGAGTCTCTGATGATGATCTTTGCATCATCACTTGAGTGGATGTAAGTACCGGAAAAAGGGAAAGTAGCAAATGGTGTTTCTTGTTCAAGAAAGCGATTAAAGATAACCTATTAAATTATTGACTAGTGACATGGGCAGGTTGTTGGAGAAGTTCCTGGGAGACAGGACTCGTGAGCCTTTGGTGTGGCATAATCAGATTAGCGGTAGTCAGCATGGCTTTGTCAAGGACATCTCGTGCATTACGAACCTAATAGAATTATCTGACAATGAAACAAAACTCGTTGATGAAGTTAGGGCAGTGGATGTAGTATACTTGGATTTCAGTATGGCTTTTGATAATGTCCCCCACGCAAGGCTCATTCAGAAAGTAAGGAGGCATGGGATCCAATGAGACCGTGCGATGTTTACCCTGAATTAGCTTGCCCACAGAAGGCAAAGGGTGGTTATAGATGGTCTGTATTCTGCATGGGGTATTGTGTCCAGTGGTGTTCCGTGGAGATCTGTTCAGGGATCTCTCCTTATTGTGATTTTTGTAAATGACCTGGAGGAGGAAGTAGAGGGGTGGGTTAGTACGTTTACTTATGACACAACAATTGGCAGTGTTGTGGCTAGTCTGGAGGGTGGTCAGAAATTACAGCGGGACTTCGATATGGTGCAGAGCTGGGCTGAGAAGCGGCTGATGGAGTTCAACCCAGGTATGTATAAAGCGGTTCATTTCGGTACCTCAAATTTGAGTACATAATATAATATTAATGATAAGACTCTTGGCAGTGTGGAATATCAGCGAGAAATTGGGATCCTTATCCATCCATAAGATTTTCAAAGATTCTGCGCAGGAAGTCAATGTTAAGAAAGCGTATGGTCTGTGAGCTTTCATCAACCCTAGAATTGAGATCGAGAACGTGGATGTACCGTTAAGGTTAAATAGGAACTTAGGTAGACCCCATTTCTTTTCATTTCACGCAGGAAGAATGTGGATCAATTCGAGTGCAAAGGAGATTCGTAAGGATATTGCCTGGATGGAAGCGTATTCCTGATGAAATATGTTGAGTGAACACGACCTGTTCTCCTTGGACCGACGGTTGATGAGAGAGATCTATTCGATGATGAAAGGTTTTCACCGTGTGGATGGCCAGAGGCTTTGTCCGTGTTGTGAAGTGGCTAACACTAGGGGGCGTACTTCTAAGGTGTTTGGCAGTAGGTCCGGGGGCGGGGTGTGGGAGGATGTCAGGGTTAAGTTTATTCACACAGAGTTTGGTAGGTCCGTGAAATAGACTGCGGGCACAGTTATGGAGGCGGAATAATTAGGGACTTTTAAGGTTCTTTTCGACAGGTAAGTAGAGTTCAGATAAAAAATGACGGGTATGCGGTAGGGAATTTTAGGCAGATTCCAGAACATGGATGGTACAACATTGTGGGCCGAAGGATCTTTGATATTCCGTAGATTTCTATGTGATATATTCTATGTTGGAAACCCTTTTCATTATCCCACGATTGCATCGTTACAGCGGGGCCTGTGGCGACGGAGAGAAGAATTGGTGTTGCATCGCCTCCGGCTCGAGTACTCCGGTCCCCGCAACGAAAGCCGTGCATTCTTACTCCGGCTTTTAGGTGAATCAAGTCCTTCCAGAGGCGGCAGACCAGAGATGCTCACAGTTTTCCAGACGTGGTCTCAACAACATAGAATGGTACAGCAAGAAATCAGGCCCTGCTGCTCAATGTGCTTTTCTGAACCTATGGACATGCTCATTGTATGCCTTGTCAAATCAATCCTTTCAACCTGAGCTAGGTCTGCATAACTCCATTCTCCACACATTCATCTGGTATCTAATAACCTCTATCACATCTGCATCCTCCACCGCCACTTGCATTCATTCACTGTGCCCACCACGATGAGTATACAAATCAAAACTTGTAACAATCTCTTCTCCCTCCTGCCTTCTGGGTAAAGGCTCCGAAGCATTCGGGCTCTCACGACTAGACTATGTAACAGTTTCTTCCCCCAAGTTATCAGACTCCTCAATGCCCAGAGCCTGGACTGACACCTTACTGCCCTATTCTCCTGTTTATTATTTATTGTAATGCCTGCACTGTTTTTTGTTCACTTTATGCAGTCCTGGGTAGCTGTGTAGTCTAGTGTAGCTTTCTCTGCGTTGGTTTTTTTTTACGTAGTTCAGTCTAGTTTTTGTGCTGTGTCTTGTAACACCATGGTCCTGAAAAACGCTGTCTCGTTTTTACTGTATACTGTACCATCAGTTATGGTCGAAATGACAATAAAGGTGACTTGACTTGACTTGACTTGAACGCACATCTTCTCTGAACATTCTGAGTCAGGTTTAACATCACTATCTGACTGAAGTGTGTCTTTACAGCAGCAGTGTCGGGAAAATATACAGAACATCCACGAAATTACACACTGCAGAAACAGTGCAAGAAGGAAATATTGAGTTACTGTTCTTCCTTTCTAATGAACTATATGCCCTCTGGCCTTTTAAAGGTCCTCCTCAGAGAAAGAAATGCCGACTGTCCACACTGCTTGTGCCCACGTTACCAAGGATAAACTGCTCTGATGGGCAGAAGGGTGCAGAGTTGCCCATGTCTCCCGCTTGGGAGAATCACAAACCGTTACTCTTACCACGCTGCTCATGAGAGAGAATGAGAGAGACACACAGATAAGAGGAAAACAAATTGAATCATCTGCTGCTGATAAGAGGGAGGAGAGAAGCCATTGATTTACTGTTATGTCTTTTGAGAGGGCTGTTTACTTGGTCCTATTCTGTTCATTAAAATTCTTCAGTGACAGCCGGAGTGGGCTGGTTTGACGGACTAAGCCTTTCAAAACTGATTGACACCTCAGACCCCGTGAGTAGGAACAAAAGTGAGGTCTGGGGAGACACCCCTCAGACACACCAGGAGACACACTAGTGAGCACTGATTGAGTGTTGGAACCCACAAAAAAAGTGAGGGGCATCGGAGACCGAACGAAGAATCGGTCAATTTTAACAAACAGTGTTTATAGCGAGGCTGGTGGGGGCTTGGTTGTGTGTCCACCCTTGCATAGGTGACGAGTACACCATTGAAGAACGGTCTAGCTAAAGGACAGAGGGGTCATACCGGAATGGCCGCAACAACATATCGACGAATCCAGAAAATAAAAGAAGGTTTGAATGACCGTAGCTCAACCTTTTGATCGCTCTCTCTCTCTCTCTCTCTCTCTCTCTCTCTCTCTCTCTCTCTCTCTCTCTCTCTCTCTCTCGATCTGTCCCTCCAACGGTTACAACAAAAGAACCAACAACTACCTCAGGCTTCATGAACTGAACTGAAATTTATACTTTCCCATGATAATGAATTATCCCCTAGACAACGATAGAGCTTGATTATTATTATACCCACACTTTTAGGTATAGTATTGCTAACGTGGATTATCTGTATATTTGCATTGTTGATATTGATTTGTATATTTGATTAATAAACACTGTTTTGAAAATCTTAACAGACTCCAACGGATACTTCTATATTTGCTAGTAAGACTCCCGGTGGTCGATAATCAGGAGTTCATACCTCTCTTATTCCTCAGTTCCACCTCGAAAAACTCGCCTCAGCCTAAACTACATATACATTAGAACAACCGAAACAGTGGTAAACTGGGAGGGTGAGATAACAGAGTTGCCCCTCCTGCTAAAAAATCTTACAAATGGCTAAACCATCATGTTTCCAGTCGTTGCCCCCTACCCTGAGCTCATCTGCCTTTCGTTCAATACTTCCTACATTGAACCGGAGGCAGCTCAGAACATGAGTCTCAACGGGCTCAGCCTTGTTGCTTCCTGACTTTGTCTGAGGTCTTAACAACATCTTCCAACAATGATTCCACTATCTGTACAATCATTCTGGTTATCATCCCCCTGCAACTCTATCTTAAACACCACAACGACCCTTTTTAAATGGCAAACCTTCCCGCTGGGATATTAGATTCACTCCGGTTCAGGTGTAAACTGACAGGTTGCCAGATGGCGGAGGAAATGAAGGAGCTTCACAACGAGGGGCGGTGTGGTGCGGCCTCCGGGCAGGGTTCTGTGCTGTCTCCCAGCGTTCGCTTGTCAAGCTCGGTTGTTGTAGTTTGTAGATTTCGGTGGTTTTTAATGCGCCTAGAACCTGAAACTGTTTATATATGTAAATGCACGCTTGTGCGGCCGTGTACATAAAGCGTTAAAGTATTTCATATATGCTTCTAATCTTTCTATTTTATACATATTATATGTGCTGTGTGCCTCGTGTGACAGTTGGTATTTTGTTTAGTAGCTTGGCCCTGGCGGTAATGTGTGCTGAAATTGCAATTAAGCTCAAAATGAATTGAATTGAAATGAAATGAAACCGTCTCAACTATAGACGACGCACCTTCCGAGGAAGAGATCCCAGTGATTCACATATCTGAGCACCTCGTTCCAATCCTAACATTTTAGCCACATTTTAGGCTGAATGTACTTTCTAATTTTGGGCACACCTGCACATACACAAGTTTGTGGATCTGGCTCCCTTACGATAACGCTAGCATTCCATCGAGGAATCTCGTTCTCGTCCACAGTAGTTTTTATTTCGACTCCCCCAACAAAGACAACCCTATCAATACAGCTCACCATATCTCAGTCTATTCATTTCTAAGACACAGAACCACAGTCAGTGCCAGGCACCTGACCGGTGAGACTTTCCCCGGCTTGGTAATTTGCACCTATCTCCTCCCATCCAGAAGTATCCAGAGTGGTCTACCTGTTATTGAGCGGGTTGGCCAGAAGAGGTCTCTGCACTGACTCTGGCTTTTAACACCTTTCACCTTCCTGGCTCTCACGCAGTTTCCTGTATCCTACACATCAGGTGCAAATACATCTCTGTATGTCTTCCCTATCACCCCCTCGGCTTTCCGAATGATCCCGAGTTCATCTAGTTTCAGATCCAACTCTGTAACACAGTGTGTTAGAAGGCGCATCTGGATTGCCTTCCTACAAGTGAAGTTGTCAGGAGCTCTTGAGGACTCCCTGCCTTCCCACATCTCGCAAAGGAGTATTCAACTGTCCGGCCAGACATTGCTACTGCTCTGACCTTGCGAATATAAAGAAAGAAACAATAATTAAACAGTAAACAAATCCACCAACAGTTCTGTGTCTTCTCTCACCCAAGCTTCCTCCTTGAAGAGTCAAAGATAGAAAACTTCTTATTTCCGCTCAAAACCAATTTCCCGCTGCTCTATCCCTCTATTCTGGCTCATCACTCACACAAACACACACACACACACACACACACACACACACACACACAGTGAAAATCTCTCCACACCATCCCATTCAACACGTCCAGGTTCAGACACAAACTGGATCTCCATCCACACCGTCTCATCATACACTTCCGGGGTCTGACACAGTGAAGCTTCCCTCCACACTCACTCCCGGGGACAGGCACAGAGTGAAACTCCCTCCACACAGTCGCATCACACTCTCCTGAATTTAGACACTGGGTGTCGCTTTCTCCGGACCGTCCTAGCGCACACAACCGGGTTCAGGCACAAATTGAAGCTCACTGCCCCGGGTCCCTTCAGAAACTACGATGCTCCGAAGCTTCCCTCTCACCAATCCCCAAAACTCTGCCGATCCTGAAGTCTTGAATTGTGTGCCGGCTCGTAGAATGTGTATGCGTTTCTTTTCCGGAAGTGTGCAGGGAACAGGATGGAATTGGAAGAAGGGTTGGTTTTGTCGGGAGCACGGATATGGTGGTGAGATAGCGGTCACTGGGATGAATTGTTATCGATCCACACAGCACATTGCAGAGGCTCAGAAGCGAGAGATCGATATCTGGAGGAAGGGGGCTGGATGGAGAAACAACAGATGTTACTTCTCCCCCTTACTCCCCAAATATCCATATAAACTGAGAGAGAGGGAAACGGGTCGAGCAGGAAGAGGATTAATAGAATCGTGGTGGACCTGCAGGGGATGGAGCGCGTCAGGGAGACGGGGAGAGGATTTGGGGAAGGAGGAGATAACGGAGGCGGCACGGAGTGTAGGGGATGGAGGGGTGATTTAGACAGGGTTTGTAGAAGTAGATGGCGGTGGGGTAAACGGGGAGGGCTGTAGGGGATGTCATGGATGACGGTGACGGGGATGGTCGGCTGGGAAGGAGGGTTGACAAAGAACAGGAGACTGAAAACTCAATGAACCAGGAACACCTTCTTCCCCTCCGCCAGCATATTCTTGAACGCATCAGCACCACCTCCACATTTTTGCGGCATTTATTAGCTTTTTGCATTTGACATTAATTGTACATATTTGCGCGCTACTGATCTTTCGAAATAACAAATCTCAGGTGGTCTAAGTCACAGATAATAAAACAGACCGTGAATCCGGTAAAAAAGTTGCGATACAGGTGGACAGGACATTTGTCACGCTGGCCTTCAGCAGTCAGGACTCTGAGTCCGGGAGTCGGAGGTCACGTTGCAGTTGCAGATGACGTCGGTCAGGCCGCACTTGGAGTATGGAGTTCAGTTCTGCTTGCCTTGCTCCAAGAAAAATCTCAACGAACTGGAAAGATTGCAGAGGGAGATTTCCAAGGATGCTGTCGGGACAGGGGGGACTCAGTAATGGAGCGAGGATGGGAATTCTGAGACTTCTTTCAGTGACCTCATAGAGGTGTATAAAACTACAAGGGGCACGGCTAAGGCGAATGCATGCACTCTATTTCCCCAGGGCGCGGGTACGAGAACATTGACGAATATGATTAAGGTGACAGTAGCTGAAGACAGAAGCGGGAGAGCGAGTGGTGTAGAGTCAAGGGAACAAGAGGAATGCGGAGAGTGTGTAGAGGGGGAATAGAGAATCGAGGGAGAGACCGGGATAGAAGGGGGAAGAGTTGGGAGGAAGGGAGGCGAGAGTCGTGGTGGGGGGGGAGAAAAATGCAAATGAAATGGAGGAGCCGAGAGTGGAGAGGGATGAGAGAGATAGTTTATCGGGACGAGGGTAAAGAGAGGGTGAGATGGTAAGATTGCGATAGAGGGAAAGAGGAAAACAGGGTAAGAGTAAGGGGCAGAGCGGATGGGTTAATGTGAGTCAGAGAAGGAAATGGGTTAGAAAGAGCGCGTTATCATTTGATTCAAGTCGGACCCACTGCCTGTTGACAGAGAATCTGGATCTGGTCAGAAATCCGGCATAAATGTGCAGACTTCTCACAGATGAAGCGCTGACGAAACTCAGTGCAAATCTCAAACTCGCCGAACCATTCACATGTACCGCATTCGAAGCCTCCAGCTTTCATCTGGTACACGACATTCGTGGCCATTTTCCTATCAGGGAAAGAATTTCAATGCACCTCCAGCTGGCAACTGTGTGTCAATCCCCTACATCACAGACGCCCTCCCTCACCATTGGCCTGTGGCACCCCAAAATCTCCCACATCCCCCCTTACAGTAACCGGAATACTCAAACTGACCCACTCTCTCTCTCTGCAGCCCTGCGTCAGACCCCAAAGTAATCCCTTCCCTCACTATCTCCCCACAGATCGGTTTCAGTGACCAGAATAATAACAGTACCCAACATTCTCCTCACAGCTCCGTGTCAGTCCCCAAAATATTCCTATAGCGCCAGTGTCCCCCAAAGCCCAATGTCAGTCCTCAAAATGTTCCCACGTCATTAATGTCTCCCCACAGAACTGTGTTATCTGTCTAAGTACTCACACTCACCACTTCCACCCCACCGATCAGTGTCAGTCCAAGGTACACCCACTGGCTGACTCTCTCCCCACAGCACCCAAAGTCCCCGAAATAATCCCACTGCTCAACCCTCTTCTTAGAGACCTGTGTCAATCATCAACAGATCTCCCACGTCCCATGCTCTCCACGGACGTGACTTTGTGCCCAGAGTACTCCCACTGAACCATTCTCTCCCCACAGATCTGTGTCTGAACCCAAAGTACACCCCTCCCTCATCTCTCCCCACGGACATGTGACAGACCCCAACATACTGCCACTCCTTCACACTCTCAAACAACGTTGGTCAGTTCCCAACAGAGCACCATAGTCCCCAAACGTTCCCGCAGCCTGTGCCAGACCGCAAACTAAACCTCCCGCCCACTCGACTCTCGCAACCTGTATCAATCTCACGACTCATTTTATTCTCAGGAACATGCAAGACCCCAAATCTCACCCATCTTTGCATTTTCCAATCCAGAATGCACTGCCTTGGTCCTGGACAAATTTGTTTACAAAATTCTGTGAAATTAGAGTACTATCATGAATGATTGAATTTCAGGTGTGTCACGTTATGTCTGACCCAGGGAGAGTGTGAAGGGGTAGCGCAGAAGGAGTTATCTCTGTATCCGACTCCAGGAGAATGAGATGGCAAGATGCATAAAGCCTTACTCAGTGTCTGACCCCGGGAACATGTGATGGGACGGTGTGGGGGAAGATTCACCCTGTGTCTGACCCCGGGTGTCTGTGATGGGACGGTGTGGAGGGAGATTCACTCTGTGCCTGACCCCGGGAGTGTGTGATGGGACTGTATGGAGGGAGATTCATTCTGTGTCTGACCAGGGGAGTGTGTGATGGGACAGTGAGGAGGGAGATTCACTCTGTGCCTGACCCCGGGAGTGTGTGATGGGAATGTATGGAGGGAGATTCATTCTGTGTCTGACCACGGGAGTGTGTGATGGGACGGTGTGGAGGGAGATTCATTCTGTGTCTGACCACGGGAGTGTGTGATGGGACAGTGAGGAGGGAGATTCACTCAGTGCCTGACCCCGGGAGTGTGTGATGGGACTGTATGGAGGGAGATTCATTCTGTGTCTGACCACGGGAGTGTGTGATGGGACGGTGTGGATTGAGATTCACCCTGTGACTGACCCCGGGAGTGTGTGATGGGACGGTGTGGAGGGAGCTTCACTCTGTGCATGATCCCGGGAGTAGTGTGTGATGGGAGTCTGTGAAACGAGATTCACTCTGGTGTATATAAACATATACATACACACACAAACACACTTACACAAACACAGGCACACGCACACACACACACACACACACACACACACACACACACACACACACACACACACACACACACACACACACACACACACACACATATATATATATATATACCTTCCGTCGATCAGAAACATACCTCTTCCTCTGTTGAATTTATTTCAAGAAGAATTGATTTTGAGTTACAACAATGCTGCTTCGCCTCACCGTAGAGAATTGCAAACGGGGATAGAAAATAAAGCCGGTCTTCATTTCTGATCCAGTCCTTGGAACAAGCATGGTCTGGAATTCAGAAACAAGCAACAGTGATTCTCCCTCCGTCCGTCCCGGAGTCAGGCATTGAATCGGTATCCCTCCACACTTACCCATCACACATACACCGGTTCAGAGACAGAGTGAAGCTTCTCCACACCGTCCCATCACACACTCCCGGGGTCAGACACAGAGTGAATCTGTCTCCGCGTGGACCCATCACACTCTCCCAGGGTCAGACACAGAGTGAATCTCCCTCCACCTCGTCCCATCACGCACTCCCGGAGTCAGACACAGAGTGAATTTCCCTCCACGCAACCCCATCATACGCTCCCGCGATCAGGTACAGAATGAAGTTTCCTCCACACCGTCACATCACACACTCCCGAGGTCAGACACAGAGTGAATCTCCCTCCACCTCGTCCCATCACACACTCCCGGGGTCAGACACAGGGTAAATCTTCCTCCACGCAGCCCCATCATACGCTCCCGCGATCAGGTACAGAATGAAGTTTCCTCCAAACCGTCCAATCTCACACTCCAGGGGTCAGAAACGTAGTGATCCACCATCCAAATGGTCCCATCACGCACTCCTGTGGTCAAACACAGAGTGAATCTTCCTCCTCCCTGTCCCATCGCACACTCCCGGGGTCAGACACAAAGAAAAGTTCATTGTACAGCATCCGAAAACACGATCCTGGTGTCAGAGAGGGAATGAATCTCCCACTGCACCGTCAGACCTCACAGTGCCGTGGTTAGTCAGAGATTGAGGCTACCTCCCCACCGTCCCGGCACACACTGCCGAGGTGAGGTACGGAGTGAAGCTTTCTCCAAACTGTCCCATCGCGCATTCTCTGGGTCAGACACAGAGTGAACCTCCTTCCACACTGTCCCATAGCTCTGGGGTCAACCTCGGTCTGAAGCTTTAACTCCACCGCACTATCACAGCCTCCTTTGATCAATCATGGAGTGAAGCTCCCTGCACACTCTCCCATCACACAGTACTGCGGACAAACACAGAGTGAACCACCCTCTACACTACCTCTATACACCTTCCCGTGATCAGATAGGAAATGAGACAGTCTCTGCACCATCCCGCCGCATACTCCCGTGGTCAGGCAGAGTATAATGCGCCTTCTAGCCAGTGACGTCACACAGTACAGGTGTCAGAGAATGAAGGAAGCTCCCTCCGAACCGTCCAATCAAACAACGCTGGTTTCAGATATGGGGCGGCATTCCGTCCAGGCACGCGTCACCGTTACTGGTGTCAGACACACACATGACCACAGCACATCCCATCCCAAAAGCACTCTGTGTGTGTGTGTGTGTGTGTGTGTGTGTGTGTGTGTGTGTGTGTGTGTGTGTGTGTGTGTGTCTGTGTGTGTGTCTGAGTACATAATGCGTGAAGGTCTTTTATTGATATCCTCCATATGCTTGCTACGTTTTTATTGTATACATTTTATGTGTGTGTTGTGCCGTGTTGGACAGTTGGTAATCCAATTAACAGCCAGATCCTGGCGGTTTTCATGGGCATTCTCGTGTGATGGAATTACAATTAAACTTAAATCGAATTTAATTGAAATGAAATGAAACCGTCTGGTCTGAGGAGTTCTCACCTTTCGTGGAAGAGAATCCAGGGATACACATACCTGAAGTTCTCATTCCAACCATAATGCTAAACTGAAATTTCTTTCTAAATTTGACCACAAATGAACCTACTCCCCCTTTTTTTTCCTATATATTGGCGTCTGAAGCGTAGACAACATAGAAACATAGAAAATCTACGGCACAACAGAGATCCTTTGACCCACAAATTTTGCCGAACATGTCCTTGCCTTAGAACTACCCAGGCTTTATCATTAGACCTCTATTTTTCTAAGCTCTACTTAGTCATCCACGAGTCTCTCAAAAGACCCTATCATTTCCGCCTCCACCGCCGCCGCCGGCAGCCATTCCACGCCGTCACAACTCTCTGTGCAAATAAACTTACCCTGAAATCACCTCTGTTCCTACTTCCAAGCACCAAAAAACAGTACCCTTTTGTGCTAGCCAGCACAGCCCTGGGGAAAAAGTGTCCGACTATTGTTACGTACCCCGTACCTGGGTGTCTTACCAGCAAATATAGAAGTATCCGTTAAAGTCTGGTGGTACTATTTTCAGCAGTGTTTATTAGTAAAATATACAAGTCAATATCAAGGCAAATATACAGATAATACACGTTAGCAATACTAAACCTAAAATAACAATCAATGATAAACAAGCTCTATCGTTGTATAGGGGATAATGAATTATCATGAAAAAGTATAAAGTTCAGTTCAATTCATGTAGGCTCAGGTAGTTGCTGGTCGATGTGTTGTAATTGTTGGAGAGAGAGAGAGAGAGCGAGAGAGAGAGAGAGGACGATCAAACCGTGACAGCTATTGTCTTCCAAACCTTCCTTTACTTTCTGGATCCGTCGTTTCGTTGTGGCCATTCAGGTATGACCCCTCTGTTCTTTAGCTAGACCGTTCTTCCGTGGTGGACTCGTCACTCCGGCAAAGGTGGACACACACACAAGCCCCCACCGGCCTTGCTATAACCGCTGTGAGTGAAATTGACCGATCCGTTCGGTCCCCGATGCCCCACACTTTCTCGTGGGTTTCTGATGCTCACTAGTGTGTCTCCTGCTGCGTCTGAGGGGGTGACACCCCAGACCTCACTTTTATCCCCACTCACGGGGTCTCAGGTGTCAATCAGTTTTGAATGGCTTAGCCCATCAAATCAGCCCACTCCGGCTACCCACTGAGAAATTTTAATGAACAGAATAGTACCAAGTAAACAGCCCTCTCCGCAGCCATACGTCTTTCGGGAGTCATAACATGGTGGATAAACATAACTCTGTCTCAGGCTGTTATCGGTAACAGATGTCCTGGCATGTTTTCTTTTGTCTCTCCTACTCTCTCGTTGGCAGCGTGGTAACAGCAACAGTTTGTGATTCTCCCAGGGGAGGGGGACATTGACAACCTTGCACCCTTCTGCCCACCAGAGTTATTCATCCTTCGTAACACTACCCACTGATAAATGCCTCTCATTATCGTATACACGTCGACCTATTCATCTCTCTTCCTCGGTCGCTGCAAGGAGAAAAGGTCGATTTCACTAAACCTCATAAGGCATTCTCCCCAATCCTAGCTATATCCTTGTACTTTGGGGACCACATACCATTGAAAAATCTCGTTCTCATCCACAGTATCTCTTTTCTGTTCCACTAACAAGGAACACTCTATCGATACAGCTCGCCACATCTCAACCCATTACCTGCTGAGCCACAGAACCACAGTCAGTGCCAGAGACCTGACCGTTGAGACTTTCCCCAGCTTCAGCACTTGCACCTCTGTCCTCCCATCCAGAAGTATCCAAAGGGTCTACCTGCTATTGAGCGGGTTGGTCACAAGGGGTCTCTGCACGTCTCTGGATCTGCACTGTCTGTCACCCAGGTTCCTGTATCCTGCACGTTCGGTCTAAATACATCTCTATATATCTCTATCACCCCTATGCACACAGCGAGGAAGTTTCCTTGTTGCAGTACCGGGTCTATCAGTGTGTGGCTGTCACTATGAGGGGCGTGTTCGTATTACGACGAGGGTTGTGTCTGAGATACAAAAGCATTGTAAGGGGTTTTTCAGTGTCCCTTTGAAGATGGTGTCTCTGTGCGTCTTTTTCATGCCGTATGCCTTCTGTGAATTGGTCGTTCCCTCTTGTTATCGATAAATCGTCAAGTTACTTTTCACAAACTAACTCCCTGCACTTTCCACCGGATGAGGTCAGATCACTCTGCTCTTTCTACAGAGCAGAGAAGGTAAATCACACAACAGAACAGACGCTTTGGTTCAAGAATTGTGATATCTCAATTCTGAATTTGTTCTCCCGACATCTGTCTCCTTCCATTCCTTGCACACCCACGTACCTATAGAAGAGCCAGTCAAAAGTCTGTATGGATTTACCTCCACCACCAGAGCTGCCAGAACTTTCCAATTACCCGCCAATCTCTGTGACGACAAAAACTTGCCAAATTCATCTCCTTTGAACCTACCCGCTCTTACCTCAATGCAGGTCTTCTAATATTAGACATTTCCATCCTACGGGTAAAAGATACAAGCTCTCTGGTCTACTTGCGTCCCGTATTGTTATAAACCTCAAAACTAAACTTAACTCGAGGTTGCATCCTTCCTTTTCCATACTTATCCTGTATCTAATGGCATTACCAACACTAGATGCAAATTGTTCCCTGACACACACTTCTGACCCCTGGCGTGTCCTAATCGCTAGGATGAGATCAAGTATTGCACTCTCTCATTGGGACTATCTATCTGCTGATTAAGGTTCCTTCCTTAACTGATTAAGAAAACTATCCCAGTGGTCCTTTCACAGTCAGTACCAAGAATCTTAAACTCACCCGATGCCACAACCTGATGTCTCTTACAACAGACTCCGAACTCTCCACAGATTTGTTCCTCTAAATCCCCCGACTGTACGGTGGTCGATAATGTTGCCCCATGAACGAGTTCATACCCTTCTCATTCCTCAGTTCCACCTCTGAAGCCTCACCTTAGCTTAAATTATATAAACATTAGTACGACAAAAACAGCGGTAAACTGGAAGGCTGAGCTAACAGACTTGCCCCTCCTGCAAACAAATCTTACCAATGGCTAAACTCTCATGCTTTCAATCGTTGGCTCCGACCCTGAGCTCATCTGCTCTTCGTATAATACTTATTGCTTTGAAATGGACGTAGCTCAGAACATGAGATCCAGCAGGTTCAACATTTTGCTCGCTGACTTTATCTGAGGTCTTAACAACATCTGTCCCAACAATGACTCAACTTTCTGTTCAATCATTCTGGTTATCATCCCCCTGCAACTCTGGCTTAAACAACACATCGACCCCTTTCTTAATGGCAAACCTTCCCGCTGGGATATTAGTTCCGCTCCGGTTCAGGTGTAAACTGAGAGAGTTGCCAGATGGCGGAGAAAATGAAGGAGCTGCACAACGAGGGGCGGTGTGGCGCGATCTCCAGGCAGGAGTCTGTGCTGTCTTCCAGTGTTCATTCGGCAGAACACAAGAGCAGTTGTTGTAGTTTCTAGATTTCGGTGGCTTTTACACTGCCTAGGACCTCAAGCTGATTATATATACATGTGCTCGTGCGCGCGCGTGCGTGTGTGCGCCTGTACATAAAGCGTGAATATATCTCACTGATACCCTACATATGCTTGCTAACTTGCTATTTTATACATATTACGTGATCTTGGTGTATCGTGTGACAGTTGGTGTTGTGTTTTTGAAGCTTGGCCCTGGCGGTCATATGTGATGGAATTGCAAATAAACTTGAAATGAATTGAATTGAAATGAAATAAACCGCTCGGTTTGCAGAGGTCGCAGCTTCCGAGCAGGAGCGCCCAGTGATACAGATATCTCAAGACTTCGTTCCAAATCCTAACATTTCAGTCACAGTTTAAACTGAATGTTCTTTCAAAGTTTGCAGAACCGGCTCCATTTTCCTGCCTATATACTGGTTAGTATATCGACCGCATACCATTGAGAAATCTCGTTCTCGTCCTCAGTACCTCTTTTTTGCTCACCTAACAAAGACTACCCTCAGGATAAAGCTCGCCAAATTTCACTCCTTTCCTTTCTGAGCCACAGAGCCATAGTCTCTGTCAGAGACCTGACCGGTGAGACTTTCCCCTGCTTGGTAATTTGCACCCCTCTCCTCCCATCCAGAAGCATCCAAAGTGGTCTACCTGTTATTGAACGGATTGGCCGCAAGGGGTGTCTGCACTGGCTCTGGTCTAAAGTGGTCTAACGCATCTTTCCGCACATCTACCCTCATCCCATCCGCCCACCACCCCACTCGGGATGAAGTTTTGTCCATACAAACGATCGGCCTGTTCACACAGAATAGAGCAAAGGCTCAGAAACGAGAGATCAATATCCGTTTGAAGGGAGCTGGTTGGTGTAACACTGGACGTCACCTCTCCCCCTTCCTCGCCATACTTCTATATAAACAGTGAGAGGGGGACGTGTAAAGGAGGAAGACGGTTAATGGAAGCGGGGTGGACCTGCAGGGGATCAAGCAGATCAGGGAGACGTGGAGAGGTGTTGGAGAAGGAGGAGATGACGAAGACGGCACGCAGCGCAGTGAACGGAGGGTTGCTAGAGTCAAGAAGTGTGGAAGAAGAATGCGGTGGCGGAAACGGAGAGGGCTGCAGAGGAAGTCGTGGCGGACGGTGACAAGGATCGTCGTCTGGGAAGGAGGGTTGACGAGAAACAGGAGGCCGAAATCTCAATGATCCAGAAACACCTTCTTCCCTTCCGCTGGCATTTTCTTGAACGTATGAGCACCACCTCCACATTTTTTGCGGCATTTATTAGCTTGTTGCATTTGTCGGTAATTTTTACATATTAGCGTCCCACTGATCCTTCAAAAGAACAAATCTCAGGTGGTCTACGTCACAGATAATAAAACAGACCGTGAATCCGGTAGAGAAGATGCGATACTGGTGGACAGGATATTTGACACGCTGCCCTTCATCAGTCAGGGCACTGAGTACGGGAGTCGGAGGTCACGTTGCAGTTGCAAATGACGTCGGTCAGGCCGCACATGGAGTATGGAGTTTAGTTCTGCTTGCCTTGCTCTGAGAAAAATCTCAACGAACTGGAAAGATTACAGAGGGAGAATTCCGAAGTTTCTGCCAGGATTTTAGGAGCTGAGTTATGGTGCAGTCGGAAATTTTCAGGCTTTATTTTGTGACCATGTAGAGCTGTACAAAACTACAAGGGGCACGGATAAGGCGAATACATGCACTCTTATTCCACAGGACTGGGGTATCGAGAACATTGACGCGCATGATTGAGGTGAGAGTAGCTGAAGACAGAAGCGGCAGAGCGAGTTGAGTTCGATAAAAGGGAAAGAGAGGGATTGGGAGAGTGTGTAGAGGGGGAATAGAGAATCGAGAGAGAGACAGGGATAGAAGAGGAAGAGTTCGGGGAAAGGGAGGCGAGATGCGGGAGGGAGAAAATGCGGATGAAATGGAAGAGGCGGGAGTGGAGTGGGATGAGAGAGAGTGTTCAGAGGAACGAAGGTGAAGAGTGGGCGAGATGGTGGGTAAGATTGCGATAGAGGGAAAGATAATAAGGCAAGGGTGAGAGGCAGAGCTGATGATGTAATGTGAGTCGGTGAGATAAAGACGGTTTTGCCACTTGTTTAAGTCGACCCTATTGACTGTTGACAGAGATCCTGGATCTTTTCAGAAAGATCTGAGCACAGAAGCGCCGACTTCTCGCAGATGAAGCAACGCTTATCCTCACTGCAATGTTCAAAGTGAGGGTACCATCCACATTCAATGCATTCGAAGACTCCAGCCTTCATTTGGAACACGATATTCGAGGCCACTCTCCTATCAAGAAGGGGTAAGCAATATCAGCGTACCTTCAGCAGGCAGCCGTGTGTTAGTCCCCAAAATCACTGACGCCCACTCTCGCCAACGACCTGCGGGACCCCAAAATTTCCCACAATCCCACTTTCCCAGCACAGCCCTGTGTCAGTATCCAGAATTTTCACAATGGTCCACTTTCTCCCTGCAGCCCTTTGTCAGTCCCCAAAATATTCCCACAGCGTCAGTCTCTCCCAAGGCCCCATGTCAGTCCTCAAAATGCTGCCACATCTTCAATGTCTCCCCACAGGCCTGTGTTTTCTGCCTAAGTACTCAGACTCACCACTCCCACCACACAGATCAGTGTCAGTCCAAACTACACTGCCTGACTGCCGGAACCCAAAATAATCCCACTGCTCAACCCTCTTCTTAGAGACCTGTGTCAATCACCAAAACACCTCCCGCTTCCCATGATCTCCCCACGGACGTGTCTCAGTCCCCAGAGTACTCCCACTGAACTATTCTCTCCCCTCAGATCTGTGTGTGTCCCCTATGTACACCCCTCCCTCATTCCCTCACCACAGACATGTGCTAGGCCCCAAAGTGTTCCCACTGCCTCACTCTCTCCCACAACCTGGGTCAGTTCCCAAAAGAGCTCTGCAGCTCCAGTCTCTCCCCACAGTCCCGTGTTAGTCCCCAAAATACGTGTACATCCCACTTTCACCAAGACCCCGCGCGAGTCCCCACGATAAACCCAATACCTAGCCTTCTCCCTAAAGATCTGTGTCAACCACCAAAACATTTCCACTTCGCACTCTCTTCCCACAGCCCATGTCAAGTTCCCACATTAATTCAACTGCACACACTCTACCAACAGACTTTGTCAATCCCCAAACAAAGCCAATTGCACACGCTCTCCATACAGCCCTTATCAGTCCGCAAACTAATATCAATGCCCACTCCTTCTAGCAAACAGCGTCAGTCCCCAAACTAATCTCACTGCCCACTCCCCTCTCGCAGACTGTGTCAGTCCCCAAACTAATCTCACTGCCCACTCCCCTCTCGCAGACTGTGTCAGTCCCCAAACTAATCTCACTGCCCACTCCCCTCTCGCAGACTGTGTCAGTCCCCAAACTAATCTCACTGCCCACTCCCCTCTCGCAGACTGTGTCAGTCCCCAAACTAATCTCACTGCCCACTCCCCTCTCGCAGACTGTGTCAGTCCCCAAACTAATCTCACTGCCCACTCCCCTCTCGCAGACTGTGTCAGTCCCCAAACTAAACACATTGCCCACTCCCTTCACTCAGCCTGCACCGATCCCCGACTCACTCTTTTCTCAGAAACTTGCAATACCCCAAATCTCACCCATAGTTGCATTTTCCAATCCAGTATGAACTGCCTTGGTCGCGGACAGATTTCTCAACAAAATTCTGTGAAAATAAATTACTATCATTAAAGTTTGAATTTAAGGAGCGTCACGTTACGTCTGACAAAGGGAGAGCGCGAAGGGATGGTGTGGAAGGAACTCTGTATCTCACACCAGTAGAATGTGATGGCAAGATGCAGGGAGCCTCACTCTGTGTCTGAACCGGGGAGTGTGTAATGCGACGGTGTGGAGGGAGATTCACTCTGAGCCTGACCCCGGTAGTGTGTGATGGGACGGTGTGGTGGGAGATCACTCTGTGTCTGACACCGGGAGTGTGTGATGAGACGGTATGGAAGGGAGATCACTCTGTGTCTGACCACGGGAGTGTGTGATGGGACGGTGTGGTGGGAGACCACTCTGTGTCTGACGACGGGAGTGTGTGATGGGACGTACTGGAGGGAGACTCACTCTGTGTCTGAACCGGGGAGTGTGTGATGCGACGGTGTGGAGTGAGCTTCACTTTGTGTCTGATCAAGGGAGTGTGAGTTGGGACGGTGATGCTGGAGCCTAACTCTGACTCTGAGTCCCGGAGTGTGTGATGAGACCGTATGGAGGGAGCTCTCTCTCTCTCTCTCTCTATCTATCTATCTATCTATCTATATATATACTGCTCTTCAGTTCATCTGACAAATACCTCTTCCTGGCTTGAACTGATTTCAAGTAGATTCGATTTAGAGTTGCAGCAATGCAGATCGGCCTCAGTGTAGGATCTTTCAAACGTGGATATGTAATAAAGCCGGTCTTCATTTCTTTTTTTTTAAACTTTTTTTTTATTGCATTTTTAAATGGTTACAAAGTAAAGTATGAAAAAACAATGTATGTAACCCTTACCCCCTCCCCTTAACACCTCCCCCCTAACTGCCCTATAGAAAAAAAAGAGAAAGAAAGAAAAAAAAAAGAAAGAAAGAAAGAATGCCTGGTTGTTGGAAGATCTCCACATGCTCCATGGAATTCGTAATAACTTTAATATGTATATTTATTTCTTTCCCCTAATAAGCAATTGTTTCATCTTCAGAGCATCTATATATTTAATCCTGTCTTTTGTAAATAAGGGCTCCAAATTTTCAGAAATGTTTCATATTTATCTCTTAAATTATAAGTATTTTTTTCTAATGGAATACAACCATAGATCTCTTTCTTCCAAGAGTCTATACTTAAATGTGTATCCGATTTCCAAGTAACTGCAATAGCTTTTTTGGCTACTGCCAGTGCAATTTTTATAAATTCTTTCTGATACTTATTTAGTTTGAGTTTCGGTTTTATCCCTTCAATATTACCTAGTAAAAATAATATTGGATTATGAGGAAATTGTGTTCCTGTAATTTGTTCCAGTAAAAGTCTTAAATTTGTCCAAAAAGGTTGAATTTTAGAGCAAGACCATGTCGAATGTAAAAAGGTACCAGTTTCCTGGTTACATCGGAAACACTGATCCGATAAATTTGGATTTATTTATTTTTTTATTTTTTTGTGGTGTAATATATAATTGATGTAGAAAATTATACTGCGCTAATCTTAACCGAACATTTATTGTATTTGTCATACTATCAAGACACAGTCTTGACCAATTTGTTTCTTCAATTTTAATATTCAAATCACTTTCCCATTTTTGTCTTGACTTATGGACTCCTTGTTTAAATACCTGTCTTTGAATCAAATTATACATACAATATATAATTTTTTTTATTATTTCCTTTTTGAATTAAAATTTCTATTTCATTAACTTTCGGCAATAACATTGTTTGACCTAATTTTTCTCTTAAATAAGCCCTTAATTGAAAGTAACAAAATAAAGTGTTATTTGATATTTTATATTTATTCTTTAATTGATCAAATGACATTAATATACCTCCTTCAAAACAATTCCCTATATATCTAATCCCATTTTGAATCCAATTATATAAAAGTTGATTGTCCATTGTGAAAGGAATAAGTCTATTTTGAATTAAAGATCTCTTTGCTAATAAAGATTTTTTTGTCTCATCATCAACATTTATCTTATTCCATAAATCAATCAAATGTTTTAATATAGGAGATTTTTCTTTTCCCGTATCCATTTAGATTCCCATTTGTATATAAAATCTTCTGGTACGTTTTCTCCTATTTTATCTAATTCTATTCTAATCCATGCCGGTTTATCTTTCTCCAAAAAAGATGCATTAAATCTAAGTTGATTTGCTTTATAATAATTCCTAAAATTTGAAAGTTGTAATCCTCCTGGATCAAATTTCCATGTCAATTTTTCCAACGATATTCTTGACATCTTACCTTTCCAGAGGAATTTCCTCACATATTTGTTTAACTCTTGAAAAAACTTCTGGGGTAATTGATTGGTAATGATTGAAATAAATATTGTAATCTAGGGAATATATTCATTTTTACAGTATTTACTCTACCTACTAATGTTATTGGTAATGCCATCCATTTTTCAAGATCTTCCTGAATTTTTTTCAAAAGTGGTAAATAATTTAATTTGTATAAGATTTTTATATCATTATCAACTCTTATACCTAAATATTTTATACCATTTGCTGGCCATCTAAATTGAGTTATTAATCGACATTGATTATAATCTCCTTTAGTAAGAGGTAAAATTTCACTTTTATCCCAATTTATTTTATAACCCGATATTTTCCCATATTCTTCTAGTCTATAAGATAATTTGCGTAGTGAATGTAATGGATCTGTTAAATAAAGTAGAACATCATCAGCAAATAAGTTAATCTTGTATTCTTCCTGATTAACTCTGAAACCCTTAATATCTGGGTCCATTCTAATTAATTCAGCTAGTGGTTCTATTGCCAACACAAATAAAGCAGGTGATAGTGGGCAACCTTGCCTAGTTGATCTTGTTAACTGAAATGATGTTGAAATTTGACCATTTGTCACTACCTTAGCTTTGGGATTAGTATTTAAGGTTTTAATCCATTTTATAAATGATGTTCCTAGTCCATATTTTTCCAGTACCCTAAATAAAAAATCCCATTCCAATCTATCAAATGCTTTTTCTACATCTAAAGCAACTGCCACACTCATTTCCTCCCTCTTTTGTGCTAGATGGATTATACTAAATAACCGAGTTACATTATCTGCCGATTGTCTATTTTTGATAAATCCTGTTTGATCCATATGCACTAATTTTGGTAAGCATTTAGATAATCTATCAGATAAGATATTTGCTGTTATTTTATAATCGGTGTTTAATAAATAAATAGGTCTATATGATGTTGGTTTTAAAAGGTCTCTATCTTTTTTTGGCAATACTATTAAAATAGCTGTTGAAAAAGATTCTGGAAGTTTATGCGTTCTTTCCGCTTGATATATTAACTCCATAAAAGGAGGAATTAATAAATCTTTAAACTTTTTTTTATAAAATTCAGGTGGAAAACCATCTTCTCCTGGAGATTTATTACTTTGAAGTGATCCCAAAGCTTCTTCAACTTCCTTCAATGTAAAAGGCATACCTAATCCCTTCTGTTCTTCTGTATTTAATTTTGGAAGAGTTATTTGTGATAAAAATTCTTCTATCTTAACGTCATCATTCTTTGATTCTGATTTATACAACTCAGAATAAAAATTCTTAAAAGCCTCATTAATTTCTAGAGGTTTATAAGTAATTTCATTCACTTTTGTTCGAATTGCATTTATTGTTTTAGAAATCTGATCTGTTTTTAACTGCCATGCAAGAAATTCACCTAGTTCATAATATCTCTGTTTAGTTCTCATAATTGCTTTTTCTGTTCAATATGTCTGGAGTGTATTATGTTTTGACTTCTTATTAATAAGTTGCCTTCGTTTTTCTTCTGTCATATTTCTTTGAGATTCTTTTTCTAATTTTATAAACTCTTTTTCCAATTGATCTATTTCTATCATATATTCCTTCTTAATTTTAGAAGTATAACTTATTATCTGGCCTCTCAAATATGCTATCATTGTTTCCCACAATATAAATTTATCATCAACTGAATGTAAATTTGTAGCTAAAAAGAACTGAATCTGCTTTCTCATAAAATCACAAAAATCTTGACGTTTTAGTAGAATTGAATTAAATCTCCATCTATAAATTGATTCCTCTTTATCTATCATTATCATTGTCATTATTAAAGGAGAGTGATCAGACAATATTCTTGCTTTATATTCCACATTTTTCACTCTATCTTGAGTATTTGTTGATAATAGGAAAAAATCTATCCTTGAATATGTTTTATGTCTATTTGAATAAAATGAATAATCCCTTTCTTTTGGATTGATTCTTCTCCATATAGCAATCAAATTTAAATCTTTCATCAATGATAGAGTTAATTTTGCTACTTTTGATTTTGTAATAGCCTTTATTGATGTATCTAAAACTGGATCTAAACAAAATATTAAAATCTCCACCTATTAATATTTTATCATGTGCATTAGCCAAATTCAAAAAGACCTCCTATATAAATTTTACATCATTTTCATTTGGTGCATAAATATTCATAAGAGTCCATAGTTCTGAAAAAAATTGACAATGTATAATTAAATATCTTCCGGCCGAATCAATTAATATATTTTGTATTTTAATTGGTAATTTTTTATTAACCAAAATTGCAACTCCTCTTGCCTTTGAGTTAAGTGAAACTGCAATAACATTTCCAACCCAGTCTCGTTTTAATTTCTGATGTTCTATATCCATTAAATGAGTTTCTTGTAAGAAAGCTATATCTATTTTCATTTTTTTATTATATGTTAAAATTCTTTTTCTTTTTATTGGTCCATTAAGCCCACTAACATTAAAACTTAAAAAAATCAATAAATTAGTCATTATTTTTATTTATGTCACTCCAATCTATAATAATACCTAATCTTTCAACTTTCATTGCATCCTGGGAAATCTTTTTAGAAGTCACCATGTTGCTATGTGTGTCCCCACCAATCATCCAGGCAAAACAATAGAAGAAAAATAGAAAATAAAGAAAAAAACAAAATACCCCCTTACTAATGTTGTGAAAGAAAAAAAACACAACATTACCCCCCTCTATTGTACGGGTCATGGCAATCGCCGTGATTACACACGTGAATCCCGTAGTAACCGATTCAAAGCTCCGCAGCCCCCCGCAACATAAAAAGTATATATAAAAAACATACTATTCTCAATTAATATTTCTAAAATTTTACTTTTCTCTCTTATATCGTCCTTAAATGTCCATCAGTTCCATTTGCTTTCTCTGTCTTCGTCTTTAACCATTACATTTAGAAATCGCTACGTTTAATTAACGAAGAGATGGAAGTTTTTGTGCAAACACCTCCGCATCTTGATAATCAGAAAAAAATTTTTTCCTTCCTCCAAAAAATTTATCAGTGTTGCTGGGTGACGCATTAAAAACTTATAACCTTTTTCACATAAAACATTTTTAGCTGGATTAAATTCTTTCTTTCTCTTCAAAAGGTTATAACTTATATCAGGATAAAAAAGAACTGGTTTCTCTGCTATCATCAACGGACCTTTTCTTCTTTTAGCACCCTGGGCAGCCGCCCTCAAAATCTTTTCTTTATCCTGGTATCTTAAACATCTTATCAAAATTGATCGCGGATTTTGATCATCTTGAGATCTTGGTCTTAAGGCTCTGTGCACCCTTTCAATTTCAATTAAAGTTTCTTCTCCCATTTCCAATTTCTCAGGAATCCATTTTTGAAAACAAATTATTGGGTCTTCTCCTTCGGTACCTTCTTTAAGTCCAACAATTTTAATATTGTTGCGTCTACTAAAATTTTCAAGCTTATCAATTTTTCCCACGAGTTGTTTTCTTTCTGATGTCCAGGCATCATTATCATCTTCCATCTTCTTCATTCTTCCATCTATTTCTTCCATTTTGACGTCCAAATCTGTAATTTTCTTTTCCATTTTTTCCTGTTTCTTTGTCATTTTATCAAACATAGCCTCCATATTTGTTATTGTTTTCTTTAATTACTTTTTGGTTACTTTTAATTACTTTTAA
This sequence comes from Hypanus sabinus, assembly GCF_030144855.1. Classification (NCBI taxonomy): domain Eukaryota; kingdom Metazoa; phylum Chordata; class Chondrichthyes; order Myliobatiformes; family Dasyatidae; genus Hypanus; species Hypanus sabinus. Next base: position 82,835 of record NW_026781249.1, on the reverse strand, counting down.
TGCATTTAATTTATGCATTATTTGCCTCAAAATCTTTTTTGTATTTTCAGAGGAACTTTCATCTTCTTCTTCTTCTTCTCCATCTTCGTCTGATTTTTCCAGAGAGTCCGCCTCTCTCTCAGACTTGATTCACTGTCGGTTTCAGTCGTTGCTGGGTTTTGTAGTTCTGGTTGCTCTCTTTTGCGCATGCTCGTTCCTTTACGCTTGCGCAGTTCTCGTTGATCTTTCCCTTTAGAAATGGCCGATGCTGCCGCACTCTCCTTTTCTGTTTCACCGGTGGTGTGTTGTACCTGAGTCCGCGGTTCTTCAGTAGAAGTAGGCCTTGATTCTGTTCCAACATGAGCGGTCTTCGCGGTAGCAGTTTTCTTCGTCCACTGTTTATGAGGCATAGCTTAAAACAATCCAAAGTAATTTATAAGTAACCTTAAAAAAGTATTAATTAACTTTTCTTCACTTAAACATTAATTGATTAACTTTTTTACGGGAGGGCTGGGTTTCAGCGTCCCGATCCTACGTCATCACGTGACGTGTCCCCCCCTCCCCCCTCCCCGGTCTTCATTTCTGATCCAGTCCTTGGAACAAGCATGCTCTGGAATTCAGGAACAAGGAACAGTGATTCTCCCTCCGTCCGTCCCGGAGTCAGGCATTGAATCGTTAACCCCTCCACACCGTCCCATCACACACTCCCGGGGCGAGACACAGAGTGAATCTCCCTCCACACCGTCCCATCACACAATCCCGGTGTCAGACACAGAGTGAATCTCCCTCCACACCGTCCCATCACACACTCCCGGTGTCAGACGCAGAGTGAATCTCCCTCCACACCGTTCCATCACACACTCCCGTGGTCAGACACAGAATGAATCTCCCTCCACCCCGTCCCATCACACACTACCGGTGTCAGACACAAAGTGAATTTCCCTCCACACCGTCCCATCACACCCTCTCGGTGTCAGACACAGAGTGAATCTCCCTCCACCCCGTCCCATCACACACTCCCGGAGTCAGACACAGAGTAAATCTCCCTCCACACCATCCCAGCACACAATCCCGGTGTCAGACACAGAGTGAATCTCCCTCCACCCCGTCCCATCACACACTCCCGGAGTCAGACACAGAGTAAATCTCCCTCCACACCATCCCAGCACACAATCCCGGGGTCAGACACAGAGTGAATCTCTCTCCACCCCGTCCCATCACACACTCCCGGAGTCAGACACAGAGTGAATCTCCCTCCACACCATCCCAGCACACACTCCCGGGGTCAGATACAGAGGGAATCTCCCTCCACACCGTCCCATCACACCCTCCCGGTGTCAGACACAGAGTGAATCTCCCTCCACCCCGTCCCATCACACACTCCCGGGGTCAGACACAGAGTGAATCTCCCTCCACACCGTCCCATCACACACTCCCGGGGTCAGACACAGTGAATCTCCCTCCACCCCGTCCCATCACACACTCCCGGGGTCAGACACAAAGGGAATCTCCCTCCGAACCAGCATGAGAGGCCTTGTTGTAAGCTTTTCAAATTCGACTAATACAATATCCACCCCGGGCTTCATCAATCAACCATTTTTCATAAACAATGTGATCAGGTTTGTAAACTATAATCTCACCCACACAAAGCCATTTTGCAAACCTCAAAAAAAATATGCCTTTACCGATGTGAGTTGAGTCTATGAGTAAGAATTAACGTAAAGACTAATGCACGAGTCAACCATTTACTGGACGTACAAAAAAGCTGGATGAGCTCAGCAGGGCCGGCAGCATCAGTTGAAAAAAGCAGTCAATGTTTCTGGTCGAGAACTTTCGTCAGGTCTAAAGAAGCAGGGGGCAGGGGCCCTATGAAGAAGATGGCGGAAAACCAATCAGAGGAAAGATCAAGGGTGGGGAGGGGAAGCAGGGCGGGGTTAGGCAGGAGAGGAGAAGAAGGTATCTAAGGGGAAAGCACAATGGGTTGCTGACCCCGCCAGACCACCACACCAGCCTCCGGAACCAGCATATTATCCTACGCAACTTCCGCCACCTTCAACAGGACCCCACCACTAAGGACATCGTTCCCTCTCTACCCCTCTCTTCTTTTCGCAGGGATCGTTCGCACGCATCTATCCGAACTTCTCTTAAATATTGAAATCAAACTTGCATGCAACACTCATTCTGGCAGCTCGTTCCAACACTCTCACAACCGTCTGAGTGAAGAATTTTCCTTTCCTGTTCTCCTTAAACTTTCACCCATCATCCTTAACTCATGCCCTCTGGTTGTAGTACCTCCCAACCCCCATGGAAAAAGCCGACTTGCATTCACCCAATCACTGGGACTTCAACTGTGCAGGGGTGATCGATACCAAAGGGATAGTTTGCAACTTCACTAGAAAGGGGTGGTGGTCAGTATCCTGAGGTTCTGCGCTGTTTTTTCACCACACGTTTTCTGACAAACGATCATCGCAATTGGCAAACAAGAGGAAATCTACAGCTGCTGGAAATTCGAGCAACAAACTCAAAATGCTGGAGGAGCTTCGCAGGTCAGGCAGCATCTTTGGAAAAAAAAGTACTTCTTCTGTTAATGCTGTCTGGCCTGCTGAGTTCTTCAAGCAATTTGTGTGTGTAGACCATCGTACGTTATAGTCTGTAACTTCCTTTTGGAATTGAAGACAATTCGATGTGGCTGAACCGAGGCGAGATAGCCGATCCGTTGCTGAGAGAGCAAGGAAGACACAAGCTTCGATCGGTGTCAGCGCCGTGCGAAAGCCAGTTGCAGGTGCTGAGGTTTGGGCAAGATTGAGTCTGTGTTTTACTTTAGTAGCAATGTTAGATCTGTGAAGGGAGCACTGGTCTGAACTGCCCAGAGAAATTACTCTTGCCTATGGAACTGTTTTGAACGCTGACATTAAATTTCTTATAATGGACTGCACGAATCCTAATCTCTGAAACTACTTCACGAGAATGAGCGTGAAGTCTGTTATTGCAACTACGGGGTAATGGGATCAGATTTAGCTAACTGTACGGACAATACCTATGTCACCAGTAATATCACAACTTCTGCTGATGGCAGTTACAGAGTCGGCTGACAGGCTGAACAAACGCTGTCAAGGGGTTATTACAATTCGGCATATGTAGTACCAAATAGATACCATCTGCCAGCGTTGAAGGATGAAGGAGACTGAGCAACGTTCCTGGATTGCAGTGTTCCTGTTCTGGGACCGTGGATGGACATGAAAAGCCAGAGAGAGCAGCACCTCCTAGTGGCCACATATTTTAATTCCGCGTCCCATTCCCATTCTGATATGTCTATCCACGACTCCTCTACTATCACGATGAAGCCACACTCAGGTTAGAGGAACAACACCGCATATTCCGTCTGGGTAGCCTCCAACCTGATGGAATGAACATTGATTTTTTCTAACCCGTTAATAACCTTCCTCCCTTTCTTAGCCCATCCCTGATCGATTTATTCCCCACCCTCCCTTTTTACGGAGACACTAATCTTACCTCCACTAATGTCCACCTTTAAGTACTCACCTTGGCATTTTAAAGTTGCACCTTGTCATATTTGATACTTGCATCCTGGGTAAGTGATTCTGCTTGTCTACTCCTCTCTTAGTTTTATAAACTTCTACCATTTCACCTGTCAGCCTCCTTCACTTCGTGGAAAACAGTCCAAGTCAGTATGATCTTTCCTTGTAACTGAATCCCGCGGTCCAGGTAGCATTCCTGTGAATCGTTTTTGCATCGTTTCAGCTTAACCACATCCTTCCTCTCGTGGTGACCAGAACTGCACAGGGTACTCCTGGTGTGGTTTCATTATTGATTTGTACAACTGTATTATGATATCCCAGCTCCTCCCAAAGCCTTTTGCCGATGAAGGCAAGCATGACGTGCACCTTCTTCACAACCTTGTCTACCTGTGTTGGCACCTTCATGAAATTATGTACCTGTACCCCAAGTCTTTCTTTTCGTCAACAATCCTCAGGAACCTATTTTTCTCTGTCTGTGTCATAACCTGCTTTAACTTTCCAAAATCCATCATTGTGCATTTGTCTGACACTGTAACAAAACCTCTCTATTTCTCTACAGCAATAAATATCAATGAGCCATTCACCTCTGAACCTTGGTCATATATGTTTTTATGAACCACTCACTACACCCATCTCTACTTTGTTGTGCAGGAGAACACATTGCCGCCTCTCTATTTCTCTCATTGACAATTTATCTCTACATAAATAATTGTCTGACTTTTGTTTCCTCCTGCTTCTCTGCATGCCATCACACTTTACCACATTAAGCTTCATTTACCAAGTATTCTTCTCACCAGCTTCCCCCTGTCTTGTTGGAGAGACCAAATGTTCAATCACAACACGTCCCCTCATCACGTTCCCCATCATTGACACCGTGGATTCCGCACATTCTGCCCTTCCATCGGGTCATTAACATCAATAAGTCATTGATGATCCAGAACTTCTCCCTGGAAAACTCCACCAATTATATCCTCCTTACACGTTATTCTGTCTCAGTATGATAACCTGACTTCAATCAATATTAACACACTTCCATCCCAGCAAAGAGCTCTTGTCTTGTGCACTTGCCTTACATGTGGTAAATGCCCCTGAAAGTACAAAGACACGCTTCTCCAACTTCCCCTATAAAGTCTCAAAACTCTGGTATCACACAGAATGCTGGTGGAACGCAACAGGCGAGGCAGCATCTATAGGGAGAAGGGCTGTCGAAGTTTCGGTCCGAGACTCTTCGTCAGGACTAACTGAACGGAAAGATAGTAAGAGATTTGAAAGTGGGGGGGAATGCAAAATGTCAGGAGAAGACCGGAGGGGGTGGGGTGAAGCTGAGAGCCAGAGAGGTGATTGGTAAAATGGTTACAGAGCTCGAGAAGGGAAAGGATCATGGGACGGGATGCCGAGTGAGAAAGAAAAGGGGAGGGGAGCACCAGAGGGAGATGGAGAACAGGCAGAGTGATGCGCAGAGAGAGAAAGAAAAGATAAAGGGAGAAAGGGGAAAAAAACTAAATATGTCAGGGATGGGGTAAGAAGGTGCATTAACGGAAGTTAGAGAAGTCAATGTTCATGCCATCAGGTTGGAGGCTAACCAGCTGGTATATAAGGTGTTATTCCTCCAACCTGAGTGTGGGGTGAAGGGTCTCGGCCCGAAACGTCGACAGTGCTTCTCCTAATAGATGCTGCCTGGCCTGCTGTGTTCCACCGGCATTTTCTGTGTGCTGTTTTAATATTCAGTAACCCAGGTTACAGGGTCCAAGACCAGGTTCCAGATGGACAGGGTGGTGAAGAGGGGTTTGGAACACTGTCCTTCAGTCAGGGCACCGAATATAGAAGCTGGGAAGAAATGGTGCAGATGTTTCGCCGCATTTTGCAAATAGTGTTTAGTTCAGGTCGCCCTGCTGTATGACAGACACCAATCAGCTGGAAAGAGTGCAGAGGAGATTTACTGGGATGTGACTGGATCTCAAAAGTCTGAATTGTGAAAGGTGTTTTGGACAATTTTCCCTGGAATTTCAGAGAATGAGTGCTGGTATTGCAGAGGTGTATTGCAGTGTGGGTCGAATAAAACAGTCTTTCTGCCAGTGTTGGGGAATCAGGAACCGGAAGGCATTGGTTTAAGAGGAGATCTAATAGGAACCTGAAGGGCAACATTTCCAAGCACAGGCTGGTCAGCAAATGGAATGAGGTACTGGGGGAGTGGTTGAATCAGGTACATCGAAGCAGTACTCGGACAGGCTAATGGGAAGGAAAGGTTTTGAAGGATATGGGTCAAAAGGTGGGAAATGGGACAAGGACGGAGGATAACATTGTTCATAATATCGTTGTGAGGCGGTTACAGACCAGAAGCTCAGATGGGAATTTTGGTCAGTGTGGACCATTTGAGCTGAAGACTTGTTTCTGTGCTGTGCGAATCTGACTGTAAACCCTCCTGGTTTAGTTCAATGACATTAAACTTTTCTAAATGACTTGTCATTTCTTCACAGATTATAGACTCCAGTACAGTTACCTACTTTGTTTTCCTTTCTCTTCCACCCTTCAGCAATGGTTTTCAGCTCCACTGGGACCTTTCTGTAACAGTGATTTTTGACAGATTCCAAAGTCTCTACTTTCTCTCCAGCCTTCCTGTGAAACCGTCTGGTGCAGGTCGTTGGGAACTGGATATTTTTGCTTTTAGTCCCATTAGTTTATCACCCCTGATGGTGATTGCTACACATTATGGCACAACATTGAAATGTCACCGTTAGATATCTGTAGGATGTTTGCTGTGTCCCCACTGAAAACACTAATGGAAATTATTGAGTTAACTAATCTGTTTTTTTCCTTGATATTTTTATCTTTTGTCGCATCATGAGTTACAGGAAAAATCCCGACTGTTTTGTCCACCCTGTCATTGCCTTTTTGTTTGTTCTCTGATTTAATATTTACCTTGAACTCTTTTAACCACAGACTGTTGTTTGCTCTCTGTGATTACTCTGTCTGATCGGGATAAATGTCGGCTCTAACGAACCTTCTCCTTAAACATCTGCCACTGCTCATATTCAGGATCCTTCACCGCAAGAACTCTCTGTAATACCACCTCTTTACACAGATTACAACTGAAATGGCATGTTCCTGGTTAAATAAACTACTGTATGAAACTGTCTCTGACCATTCCACAAATTCCTCTTCCTCTGTACCAGTCTGATTATTTTAATCAATAAACAAACAGAAGCAAACACACAGAGAATGTTGGAGGAACTCAGCAACCAGTCGACAGCTCGGGTTGGGAACCTTCATTCTGATTAAAGAGAAAGAGACAAAAGCCAGAATTAGGTGATGGGGGAGGAGTAGAAGGACAAGTGAGTGCGGGAGGGGTCTGGTTTCTGGAGGAACGATTATGTGAAGAGCTGAGTGACAGGCAGAAAAGGCAAAGAGATGAAGAGAAAGGAATCTAACAGGAGTGACACAGGACCACGGGATTACACAAAAGAGATGGAGAGCAAGACAGAATTGATGAGGAGGTCATGGCGGTGCGTGAGGGGAAGTGAAGGAGTAAATAGCCACCAGAATGGGGCGGGGGGATCCGAAGGAACGTTGAGGTGGAGTGGGCGGAAGAAGCACAGGATATTCATTTCTTGAATTTGAAGAAATCAATGTTCATGCCGTCGAGATTGGAGGCTACACAATCGGAATATGAGGCGTTGCTCATTCAACCTATACTTGGCCTCATCGCAGCAGGAGAGGAGGCCATAGTCAGACATGCTGTTGATGGCCCTCCGCTGGTCAGGTTCGACCACGGATATTGTACCTTCGCGGATGAAAGTCAATATGCAAGTCAGGGTAGTACGATACATAAAGCAAGCTGTTGCCCATGCAGGGGTGAATGCTCTCCACGCAGCTGACGAATCCAGAGCAATGGTCAAGACCGATGCAGTCAGGCACCAGAGGTGTCGCAGAATTAGCGGTGTGCCTCGAAGTAGGGATGACCGTCTCTAACGACATTTGAAATATTTCTGTCACAGCCCTAGCTGTATCTACACTAACTTCCCTCAAGGTCCTAGGGGAAATCCTGTCAGGACCCGAAGGCTTTTGCCATTTTATATTCGTTAAAAGCGCCAGTACTTCCTCTTTTTTAGTCATCATAGTTTCCACAACTACCATACTTGTTTCCCTTATCTTACACGATACAATATCCTTCTAATTATTGAATACCGAAGAAAATAAATTGTTCAAAATCGACCCCATCTCTTTTGGCTCCACATATAGCTGTCCACTCTGATTCTCTAAGGGACCAATTTTCTCCCTTACTATCCTTTTGCTATTGATATAACTGTAGAAACCTTGAGGATTTATTTTCACCAGACTTGCCAAAGCAACCTCGTATCTTCTTTTAGCTTTTCTATTTTCTTCCTTAAGATTTATTTATATTCTTTATATTCCTCAAACACGTCATTTACACCATGCTGCCTATATTTATTATAGACCTTTCTCTTTTTCGAAATAATCTTCCAATGTCCCTTGAAAACCATGGCTCTCTCAAACATCTCACACTCTCTCAAACCCGGACTCCAGCACCATCAATACTGGTTCCAAAGACCATGGAATGGCCCCGCCGTCGATCTCGGCTGCCACAGCAACCCAGGGCATATTCAAAACCCGGACACCAGCATCATCAATGCCAGTTCCAGCGACCATGGACACCTTCAACGCGATTGCGCAGACCCCAACTGCGACTCCAGCCTTGAACACCAGGCCGGGTCTTCACGTGCAGCGGTTGTGACTCCTGACTGACCTTCCCCAAGCACCACTCTGCAATCTCCTCTCCCTCAATCCAATCGTCAGCTCCTGGACCCTCAGAGGCTCCACCTTCCTCTCACCCTAATCCTCCCCTCTCCACCGACTTCAGCAGCCTCTCCCCTGTGATCTTATCTCTCACCCGTGCCAGGAATTTACCATCCCCTCCGACATTCAACTCTCTGAGGCAGAGTGCTCTGTCCTCAGTAAAGACCTCATCTTTGTGCTCCTTCGCCCACACCTCAGCGAGTTCGACGTACGCCATGATGCTGAACTTTTCTTCCGCCGGCTCCGTCTACGAGCCTAATTCTTCGGCAAGGGCTCCCACCCCCACCGATGACCCGTCTTCAACCAAACTCCTATTCATGGGCACCCCGATCTGGTCTTCTGCCTGCTCTGGATCTCTTTATTGCTAGCTGCTGACGGAACATCAACCATCTGGACTTCACCGCACCTTGTTCCACTTCCAACCTCACTTCTTCCGAACGCTCTGCTCTCCGATCCCTCCGCGCCAACCCCAAACTCAGTATCAAGCCCGCTGATAAGGGGGCGCTGTTGTGGCCTAGTGTACTGACCTCTACATGGCCGAGGCACAGCGACAACTCACTGATACCTCCTCTTACATACACCTCGATCATGACCCTACTAAGGAGCACCAGGCCACTGTCTCCCACACCATCACCAACCTTGTCAGCTCAGGGGAGCTCCCAACCCCTGCCACCAATCTCATAGTTCCCACACCCCGTACTTCCCGTCTCAGCCTCCTACACAAGATCCACAAACCTGCCTGTCCAGGTAGACCTATTGTCTCAGCTTGCTTCTGCCCGACCGGACTCATTTCTGCGTATACTGACACTGTTTTATCCAACCTTGTTCAATCCCTTCCCACCTATGTTCGTGACACTTCTCATGTTCTGAATTTTTTCAGTGATTTTTAGTTCTATTGCCCCCCACTGCTTTATTTTCGCCTTAGACGTGCAGTCCCTATATACCTCCATCCCCCACCAAGAAGGTCTTAAAGCTCTCCAATTATTTTTGGATTCCAGACCAAACCAATTCCCGTCTATCACCACTCACCTCCGTCTAGAGGAATTCGTTCTCACTCTCAATAATTTGTCCTTTGGCTCCTCCCACTTCCTCCATACCAAAGGTGCAGGCAGGGGCACCCGCATGGGTCCCATCTACGTCAGCCTTTCTGTTGGCTTTGTGGAGCAGTCCATGTTCCAAGCCTATACGAGTATCTGCCCCCCTCTTTTCCTTCGCTACATCGACGACTGCATTGGTGCTGCTTTCTGCACGCATGCTGAACACGTTGATTTCATTAACTTTCCCTCCAACTTCCATCCTGTTCTCAAATTTACCTGGTCCATTTCCGACACCTCCCTCCCCTTTCTTGATCTTCCTGTCTCCATCTCTGGAGACGGCTTATCTACAAATATCTTCTATAAGCCGACTGAATCTCACAGCTACCTGGACTATTTGTATTCCCACCATGTCTCTTGCAAAAATGTCATCCCCTCTTCGCAATTCCTGCGTCTCCGCCACATCTGCTCTTGGGATGAGGCTTTTCATTCCAGGACGAAGGAGATGTCTTCCTTTTTCTATATACCGTCTGGGCAGCATCCAACTTGATGGCATGAACATTGACTTCTCTAACTTTCGTTAATGCCCCTCGCCTTCTTACCCTAGCCCTGATTTAGTTATTCTCCCCCCCCCGCCACTTTCTGTTCTCTCTCTGTCCATCATGCTGCCTGTTCTCCATCTCACTCTGGTGTTCCTCTCCACCTTTCTTTCTCCCTAGGCCTCCCATCCCATGTTCCTTTCCCTTCTCCAGCCCTGTATCCCTTTTGCCAATCAACTCTCTAGCTTTTTGCTTCAACCCACCCGCTCAGGTCTTTTCTTATATTTTTGCATTTCCCCCTCCACCCCCTATTTTCAAATCTCTATCTTTTCTTTCAGTTAGTCCTGACGAATGGACTCGGCCCGAAACATCGACAATGCTTCTTTCTATACATGCTGCCTGGCCTGCTGCGTTCCACCTTCATCTTGTGTGTGTTTCTCGAATTAGCAGCATCTGCAGATTTCCTTGTGTTTACATTGATTTCTTACAATTTTAAAAGTAAGGTTGCTATTAATTGATACCAAATTATTCAAAGGAAAATGTTCATTCTTATGAAAATTTATTTTATGTCCTGAAAACTGGCAAAAACAGGAGAATGAAGGAAGTACGAAAGGTAATGAGGTCTTAACATTAAAAATATAAAGCAAAAGGTCATCGGCATAATGCAAAAGTTCTAAAGAAAGGGCATATTTGACACAGCTTTGTGGACCAAGGAGCCTGTATTGTGCTGTTGCAATTCTATGTTCTGTATGTTCCTATTCTACCTGTTTCCTCAACACTACATGCCCTTCCACGAATCTTTCTAACATATGAAACTTGGCAACACAACCATCTATTCTATCATATAAGTCATTATATACAGCAAAAAAAAGAAGTGATCCCAACACCGACCACTGTGGAACACCACTGGCCACTGGCAGGTAACTGGAAAAGGAGCATTTTATTCCCAATTGCTGCCTCTTACCAATCAGCCAATGACCTAACAATGTTAATCACATTCTAGTAATATCGTGGGCTCTTACTTTGGTAATCAGCCATCTGTGTGGTAACTTGTCAAAGGCCTTCCTAACGTCCAGATAAACAAAATCCGCTGCATCCCATTTATCTATCCTACTTGTATTCTCCTCAAAGAATTCCAACAGGAAGACGTGAATTATTCAAAGACTAAATAAATAGACTAAGCTCAGAGATAGTGCTTAGCCGATGACGAATTATTTTGACACAACTAAAGCATCCATTTATCACTGACTGAAGAGTCGTGGAAGATTGAAGATTGTCACCATCCAGACTTTAGGTGATCCTAACCCTCTGTGCAATTCCCAATCTACAATACAAGGTCAGCAATATTCATTTGTTACTGAAAGCTTGGAGCCATAAAAATGTTATAAAATAAACATTTAACATTGAATCGGATAGAAAACCTGATTCATAAAGGTTTGGATACAGGAGGAAGTGGTTTATGATGAATGTTAAATTGTGCCAATGCTTAAAATAAGGGATAGCAAAAAATAAAGGCCTGAAAGAGGACCACAAGCTTTAGGTTTGGAGGCCATTGTGCCTCAATAACCCCGAGTTCTATGTTGTCTGGAGACAGGGGCTTCCGCTTTGGCTCTCGGCAGTATCAGCCGTACCAAATAGGTCAATAAGTAGAGGCCAGGCTAAGAGAGGTCCACGGGTCTGGGCGTTCAGCCAAGGAATAACAACTCTGACTGGTAAGACCAAACTGCTCCAGAAACAGCAATGAAGAATTATTCTAGATCTGAGTGTAATGCTTCTCCTCAGTCTCCACGTGGGATGTGTACTGGACTGCACTGAAACCCAAGAGGAATCTACTGACATGGTGAAGAAAGCCCTGACCACGGCCAGAGAAGGAAGACATTTATTTCTGCCCTAACTGTCAGTAGTGTAATTGGCAGAAAATATAAATAAAATAGTTGCACTTGGACTTTTAGCATTTTTCATTCTCAAATTATAACAGCTCAGAAGTGGTAGTCGGATGCAGCAAATTGAAGTACTTTATTACACTGAAGGAAACAACTCCAATGTCATGATGAACATCCTCTTATCATTAGTCGTGTGCTCTGAATCATTCACCAGGAAATGCTGATGGATATTTGCCATACACACACATACTCATTGCAGAAATCAAAATCATATTTCTGGAGGTGTATTTCCTTAGCAGCAGCTTGGCTTACAATTGAGACTGGATACAATTGGAAAGGAAGCTGAAATGTTTTCTCTGGAACACCAGAGACTGAGGCGGGATCAGATAAAAGTTTATAAGATTAAAAGAGGCACAGATAGATTAGACAGGGAGTATCTGTTTCCCGTGGTTGAAATGTCAAATACCAAAGGGCAGGCATCTAGAGTGAGAAGGCATGGGTTCAAGTGGCACATGAGAGGTAGGCTTTTGACTCAGAGAGTTGTGGATGACTGGAATGCATTGTTCTTACGAGCTCTTAACAGATCTTTACTTACCAAACGGTTACCTGCTGTGTTCTGGACAGCTATGTGGGAATATGCATCTCAGACTTTCGCACATATTTTCCTGTGAATTGACAAGAAACAAAGAACAGAGAATTCAGCTTGCAGCTCCGTTATCTCAGACTATTGACTTTGTTGCCCATGGAAGAATTCCACGGCATGCTTTCTGGAGTGCTGTTGCACTGAAAAGGGTTCAGGTATGAGGACAGGTGACAGAAAATAGTTGAGAGAATAACACACGCCAATCCTCATGGAGGGATCAGAAATTAAATGAGGGAGCTAAGTTCCTGGGTGTGAAAATATCCGAGGACCTAACCTGGACCCAACATATTTATGCTGTTGTAAAGAAGGTATTTCGGCGGCTATATTTCAATAGAAATTTGAGTAGATTTTGAATGTCACCAAAAACGCTATACTTTCTTGGAAGCTTGACAAAATTTGACATGTTAGCTGAAACATTTACAAATTTCCACAGTTGTATGTTAGAGAGTATATTGACTGGTTTTCTCGTGGCCTGATATGGAAGCATCAATGCCATTGTACGGAAAAGCCTGTCAGTAGTAGTAAATATGGCCCAGTCCGTCATTGGTAAACCAAACCCACTAATCCCTCCTACCTACACCATGTCCAAATCCCTCCATCTTCCTGCATCAGATCACCTCTCAGTCTCTGGAGTTGCAGTGAAAACAACTATTTTATTACCCCTCTTGTGATAGTACACACCCTTTAACTGAGGCAGCATCCTGGTAAACATACTCTGCACCCTCTACAGAGCCTCCACATCCTTCCAAGTGTGGGGCCACCAGAACTTTATGCAGTGATCCTGACGTGGCCCAACGAGAGTTTTACCAAGTTGGAACATGAATTTTGAACTCAGTACTTCGACAAATAAATGAAAGCATTCTGTAAGCTTCTCTGAAGCAACATATCAACCTGTGTAGCTACTTTCAACTAGCAATGAATGGGGATGCCATGATCTCTGCTCAGCAACACTCTAAAAGACCTTGTCCATAACAGAGTTCTGTCTCTTTGCATTTGCCCTGCAGAGTTGCAGTTCCTCACATTTCTCTGGGTCAAATTCCATCTGCCATTTATTGCCACTCCCTTGTACTATCCACAGCTCCGTCAATCCTGGTATCATCTGCTAATTTACTAATGAATCCATCTACATTTTCATCCAGGACATCTAGAGACATTACAAATAGCAGAGGTCCCATAATAGATCGCTGTGAAACTCCACTAATCGAAGACCTCCAGCTCCAATGTTTTCCTTCAACCACTCCTCCTGTCTCTTATGCGAAAGCCAGTACTGACTCCAAACAGCCAATTCCCTGCCAACCACATGCATCTGAATTTTCCGGATTACCATCCAAAAAGACTTTGCCCAGCGCCTGAGTAAAATCAATGTAGATACATGCACTGCCTACCCTTATCAAGCTCTATGTAAATAGCTTCTATTTGGATAAACAAGTTTGCCAAAAATAATCAATTGAAGGTGACCATGAACAAACAGGTCCTGACTCAGTGTCGTCAGTTGGGGGTCGTATGTCCACACTGTCCCTGGGATCAAATCCACATATTTAGACATCAAAGTTAACACTATTGCTGCCAGAAGAAGTGAGAAACAAGATACACTTAAACATCATCCATAACATTTCCAATCTGTTGAACCCATTTCCCTGCAATTTAGTGAAAGACTGTCTATAGCCGTAGTTATGTGACTTGTCAGGACCTCAGTCCGAGCATGATTCAGCTGTACCCTGTCCAATCAAATCATCTCCATTCCTCCCCAAAAGTGGGACCAAAGTATCATGAATATCAGCAATCTTCCTCCAGTCTTTGAGGCACACTTTTAACTCCCTAATCTAATTGATCCTGTAACAAGCGCACGCACTTTACATAACAATGCAGAGTATATTAACCTTTTGATTCTGATTCCTATATTTATTTCTTAGCTGCTTAGCAGTCACTTTTCAGTGGTTATCCTATTTGCTGGACTCACCTGGACCAGGACCACTGATCATTTTTTTTCTCCCACCCCAAATTCCTCCGCAGTTCAGATGTGATGCCCCAAATCTATTAGTTACTTATTTATTGAGATGCAAGATGGAACAAGGACTTCCATCCCCTCAAGCTGCGCCACCTAGTAAACCAAGGTACAAGCTGTGTAATCACAGGACAATTTGTAATGATCAATTCCCAAGCCTATCGGTCTTTGAACCGTGAAAAGAAACTCGATCAGTCGGGAATATCCCAAGCTTTCCACTCAGTGGATGTAAAGAGACTCGAGCATGATGGGACTGGAATTGTTCTCCAAACTCCGGAACGTCCCAGTCGCCCCACTCTTTGAGAAATGTGAAAGGCAGAAGATAGGAAACAAGGGGCTAGGTAATCAGACTTTAGTGGTAGGGACGATGTTGGAGTTGATTGTAAAGGATGTGGTTTAGAGATTCTGGAAGGCACGAATAGCTTGTCAGAGGCATGGTTTCCTTGAGAAAACCTTGCCTGACTAATCTGTTGGAATTCTTTGAAGAAAGAAAAAAAAATAAGATACGCAAATATGTTGATGTTGTGTCGATGTAGATACGTTGATGTTGTGGACATAGATTTTCAGAAGGCTTTTCACAAGCTGCCACACTGTAACACTATAACACTATAACAAACTATAAACCCATGGTATTATAGAAAAGATACCAGCACGGATTCAAGAAGTGCTGATTGGCAGGAGGAAAAGAGCGGGGAGAAAGGGATCCTTTTCTGATTCATTACCCTGACTATTGGTGTTCCTCATGGGTTTGTGTTGTGACCAATTTTTTTTTATTATTATATGAGAATGATTTGAGTGATGGGATTGATGGACCTGATGGAATTGATGGCCTTGTTGCAAAGTTTGCAGACGATACAAACATAAGTGAATCGGCAGGTAGATTTGAAAGAATAGGGAAGATACAGAAGAATTCGATACATTAAGGGAATGGTCAAATAAGTGGCAGATGAATCCAATGTTGAGAGGTTTATGGTTGTAAACTTTGTTAGAAGAAATGAAAGTTTTACTGCTTTCTAAATGGAAATAAAACATAAAAATCTGAAGTGCAAAAGCATTTGGGATTCCTGTGCAGCATTTGAAAACTTAATTTGTAGGTTGATTCTGTGGTCAGGAAGGTAAATGCCGTGTAAAATTTTATTTCAAGAGAATCAGAATATAAAACCGAGGATTGAATGTCTTGTAATATGAAGAGCATTTAGAACATAGAACATGGAAAACTTCCAGCACAATGCAGGTCCTTTGGCCCACAATGGTTTACAGAACATTTTTTTGAATTTATAATTTACCCCGGATTACACATAGCCCTCTATTTTTTCTAAACTCCATGTTCCATCCCAGGAGTCTCTTCAAATACCCTATTGTATCCACCTGCACCATTCCACAAACTCATCACTCACTGCTTAAAATACTTACCCCTGACATCTCCTCTGTATCTACTTCCAAACACCTTCAAAATGTGCCCTCACACATTAGCCTTTTCAGCCCTGGGATAAGGCCTCTGACTATCTGCACAAACAAAGCCCCTGATCATCTTATACACCTCTATTATGTCACCACTCATCCTTCGTTGCTCTGAGAAGAAAAGGACAAGATCATTCAATCTATTCTCAATGGGCATGCTCCTCACTACCGGGACCATCCTCGTAAATCTCCTCTGCACTCTCTCTGTAGTCTCCACATTCTTCCTTTTGTGCAGCGACCAGAACTGGACACAGTATTCCAAGTGGGGTCTGACAGGCGTACTATATAGCTGCAATATTAACCTCTCGGCTCTTGATCTCAATCCCACAGTTGGTGAAGGCCAATGCACCGTATGTCTCATCAACCACAGTCAAACTGAACAGCAGCTTTGAGTGTCTTATGGACTTGGACCCTCTGTTCCTCTGTACAGACAACCAAATAAAGAAATGTTCCTCCAAACCATGGTGCACTCAGAAAACATATACCCACAAAGCACAGCACATAAAACACACCATTATCACAAATAAATGGCTAAAATAAAATTCACAATACATGCAGTGGGCAGCACGGGTGAATTGTAAAGAGTAAACAGTAAACAATAAACAGCTCACATTGCTCGTGATGAGACCTTGGTGGTGCGAGGATATTTATTAGGTTCTCAGCCTGAGGGAAGAAGCTGTTACCCAGTCTGGCAGTCGTAGACCTGATGCTCCAGCATTTAATTCCTAAAGATTGTGGGTGTCAAAGAGATTGGCGGATGTGTGTTACGAGACCTGAACAAATTCAACTTTGTTATTTCACTAATGCTGCCCTCAAACGTTGTTAACATTCATTCTGTCTTTGTTCCTTGAGCGTGTCCTGACAACCAGCCAGTCCAGAATTCTTGTTGTCATGGAGAATGGCTGAGAACAGAAGCAGTTCTTGCAGTCTCCATTTCTCTAAGTTCATCTTTCTCCCTCTATGATACGTCAGTCTTCCATCAGCTGAATAACAGAACTGAGCAGCAACAAGATAAGCAAGGCCACATGGTCGACAGGCACCAGTAGAACACACAAAGGGTGAAATATACATTGATCAATTTGTACTTTTTATGACTGCACAGAAAATATATTGGAATACGATGCACTGTTTCGATGTAAGTGAACAATTGGTGAGGTGTAGAAGAGGATATTTTAGGTCCGAATGTAAATGTCTGGGTCAATACGAGTGGCATTCAGATCTGTCACTGAAAGGGTAGCGATGAGCGTACTGGAAATATAGGTGCAGCAGATAAACACCAGTAAAATTTTTAAACCTGATGTGGATGTAAGGCAAAGAACACCATGAATCTATCAAGTTCAGACAGTGACCAGCCTCTGATCTCTGCTGGACAGTGGAACAGGTTTAGTAGTCCCACAGGAAACACTGAGATTCTAAAATGTTTGAGATTATCACTCATCATTCTCTCAAAATCTACATTATGCAAGCTGTCCTCTTACTACAATTTTTCTCTGGAGAACCTGCTCAGCATGGCCTACGACAATTCATCTGGGTATGTTTCCATCTTGGCACACAGACACTTCATAACGCCAGTCCATGCCAGCCCGAAAGCTGAGTGCTGCTTACTATATATAAAGTCACACTCGATAACGGAGTCAGCTCACAGGGGAGCTGGAAGCACCAGTGACAGTAGATCAGTTTGACAATTGATCCTCTGCACTGGTTTGCCAGCTGACTGCACATCAGCTGGACTCGAAGAGCACAGGGCCAGTTCTAGAGCGAGCTGCTGCTCTGCTGACATCGGCAATCAGTGAGGAGCTTTTTCCACAAACTCAGTGTTAAAGATTCATCGGCTGAAAACACATGTCCACTATTACAAAAAGAACATAATCTGAACTACTTAATAAAATAGATTTGGAGAAATATACTGCACAGAAAACAGGCACTTCGGCCAAACACATCCACGCTGAGCAAGTTACCTGAATGAGCTTCTTATTTGCCCTCAATGACCCTCTAAACCTTTCTAATCAATGCACATGTCCAAATGTCTTCTAAATGGTAAAAACATGTCTATTAACTTAGTTTGTACTTAGTAAATCTGAGATGAATTTAGCCAGGGGATTTCCCAGCTTGTGAACTGGGAAGATCTGTGGAATGTCACTCTCTCTTTTTGGACTCTATGGAAAGTCCATGGTGGAGCACAGGGGCCGTCGGCTGAGTCCAATGCAGGATTTACAGTTGTCCAGTTATGGGGATTTCCCTCCACAGATACGTATTAGTCGCAATTAGAGATCAGACTTGACATCTATTGCACAAAGACCAGCTCGTTCAATTCATACAAAGTCTGCAGGGTAACATAGTATTCCTCAGCTGACGAGAAATAAATCTCAATAATTTATTCACGATGCCTGATGACCTACCTTTTTCCCTTCAGGAGCTGGGCTTTGGATTCAAAGATATTAAGTGGTGTAAAGTGCTAACCACTGATTTGCTACGTGGAAGTGGGTGAGATGCTTCTGCATTGACAGAAAAGCTGACGTCATCCTGTTACGTATTCCGGCAACAATGAATATATGAGTTCGGCAAGGGGTTCTGTATAACAAATAACACGTTTATTAAACACAGAAAACAAACCCCCCAAAAGTAAACAAACACTAACGTAACCGGAAACAGCTGCTGTGCGGCAGCTCAAACAGTCCTTAAAGCGATATTGCAAAAACAGTTCTTGAAAGTAGTATTGCCAAAAGTTCGATATGCTCACAGTTCAGCTAAAAGGAGAGACTTTATAAGACTATTTAAATTTTCTTTCACGTCGCTTCACTTCGATACCCGATGTCGAACTTCTCCCACGACGAATTTACAAAACGGAACGGCTTAAAGGCACTGACCTTTCCTTTATCACACTGTCCTCAATCTCCTGCTTTCCAGCAGAGATTAACACGTGAACAGCCCACGAAATCCTTTCGATTAAGGATTAAATAAGGTCGAACCCGTTTCACCGTCGAAATAGATCCTCCTCGATCTTCGATCTTCACTCTCCACTGATTTCGGAACTAGCAGTATTTCAAGAACATGTTGGCAATGATCTTTTAAACTTTTGGCATTTGATAAAACTTCACCCTTCAGCTAATGCGTCATCCCATTAAATCACGCAGTGGCATGAAATCAACTTGACAAATCCAGCCACGAGCTGCCCCTCCTCACAGGGTGGGGTCTTCCTTTTATAACCAGTAAAAAAAAACTGTCACATGATCTCTACTGGCGGGAAAATGACGTCATTTCACCATCACAAGACCATTACCTCAAGTCCAGTACAGCTTCAACCCCTGTCAAGTGACAAGGGTACCACTGTCATGTCACGAGTACGTAACCATCCATTCGTGGAATATACTGTTTTTAACTTTCCATTTGTTTTACAGTACCCAGTGAAAAGCATCCACTTCATGTGACAGAAGCCATAACAGATCATAAGTCTGTTGGTTATTCAAACTCTATCTGGAGACCTAATAGACAAATCCTATCCTTACCCATTCTGGTTTTTCATCACTCTCATCCCTACATCTAGACTCCTGACTCTTATCTGCCTCCTGACAAGCCTTTTGATAGTATCAAGTCTCCAGGAGCTTGTCAGGACGGGGACAGGATTGGACCCGAATGCAGAACGCAGGCACTGAAGTACTAGGGGTAGGACAGGATGGGGATGCCATGGCATGCAGGGGCTTATGCAGGCGGGGCTGGATCCCCGATTTCGTGATAGGGCAGGAGGATCCCAGAGCTCGTGGCGGGCCGCATGGATCCCGGGCAGGGCCACCTCCCAGGCTAAAAACACGGAGGCATCTGCAAGGAGCGGACACCTGGGCAGGTGCGGGGCACAACCCTTAGTGAGCAATGGGTGGAAAGGGCAGAATCCCCAACGGGCAGCGGCAGTCCAGCCAGGCCTGCCCGAGGGAGGCAAGGAATCAGAAGAAAGCTGGGTCCAGGGAGAGCAGTAGGGCTACCGTGATACATCGGTTTATTGGGAAGGGCAACCGACAGCGTGACAGCGCAGGCAAGGCGACTAAGGCGGAACAGCGGGACCAGCGCACACGAGAGAAGCAGTGGAACAAGACCAACCGGACAGAACAGATGCAGAAGAGGCCGGCAACCAGGGCAAAACAGGATTCCGAGCAGGCCGGCAACCAGGGAAAGAGCAGAATTCAGAGCCGGCAGCCCAGGTACAGATCGGGTAAAACCGGCTTCGGAGTAGGACAACCCACACCCAGGCTCAGTCCCCGAGTCCCTTATAAACACCTGCCCCCAAAAAGGCTACAGCTGTCCCTCCTTAAGTCAAGACGATCCAATGGCTCCGGGTGACAGGAGGGCTGGCTGGAGGAAGAGAAGAATGCTTAGATTCATGGTACTTTGCTTCCACTATTGCGGAAGGATGGAGATGATTTGATTGGACAGGTTCCAGCTGAAACATGCTAGGTCTGAAGTCCTGACAAATCACATAACTAGGGTTGTGGACAGTATTTCACTAAATAGCAGGGAAGTGGGTTCAACAGATTGGAATTGGAATGTTTTTTATTATTGCCATAGGTACCGCAATAGTGAATGTTTTTGCATGTGTACCCTTGAGACAAATCAAATCATATTGTTACACAGTGTAATGAGGTAGGATAAGGTAAAACATTAATAATGCAGAAGGTGTAGAATAATGTGCAGAATAATTACAATAGAATTAAGGAAAACTATGGATGAAATAATAGCATCCATGACATCACTGACGAGCGCTGCCTCAAAAAGGCAGCATCCATCATGAGGGACCACCACCACCCAGGACATGCCTTCTTCCCATTTCTACCATCATGGAGGAGGTACAGGAGCCTGAAGGCACACACTCAATGGTTCAGCGACAGCCTCTTCCCATCTGACATCGGATTTCTTACTTATTTAACTTTTTTATACTATTTTTATAGAAATCTAACTGTGATTTACTGGTTTTATTATAATGCATTACGATGTACTTCTCGAGCATAACAAATTTCAAGACATATAGCATTGATATTAAACCTAATTCTTTTTGTGAATATTAAAGAGGATACAAAGAGTACTTTTACAGATGTATAAACAGTAAAAGAGAGTGTAGAATGGATATTGGACCTCTGGGAAATTACACTGGAGAAGTTGTCAGATACACTGAAACGGCAGAGAACTGTACACGTACTTTGTGTCAGTCTCCAATGTTTTCCGACATGAAGAGATGCCAGAAATTGAAGCCTGGGCGGCATTGAGTTTCGTCACTTTTAATAAGGAGAAATTGCTTGGAGAGTTGTAATTCCTGATGGTGGATGGAGAAGACACCACGGATTCGCAAAAGGAGGCTGAAGCGATTGTGGAGGCATTAATAGTGCAAGAATAATTAGTCAGGAATTGTCCACCGTGACCGGGAAATCACAAATGTCACTATACTCCTGAAGAACACAGGAAGGAAAAAGATAGGAAATTATTGGTTGCTTACCAAGATTGCAGTGGATGGTGCAATTTGAGAGTCCATGCTACGGATGAGGTATAAGTGCATCTTGGTTCTTACTTCTCCTGACAGTAAGAGTGTTCACTTTGATTTGTAAATATATGGATTTCATCTCCAGGCACAGTGAGTATATAAGATCCCCATTTGATTACACTAAGATATGAACTGTTTGTTCATAGTCACAGTGCATTGATTAATCTTCACAAACTTGTTTATCCAAATATTTGCGCCATTGCAAAATACTCCATTTGAGGTTGTTCCCCTCCCTGAATCACAATATATAGGGGACAACCACCGAAATCTGGCACAGCAGGTCAACGAAAGCAACTTCGATTTCTTCGTTACAGGTAAATCTGATTTTTCTGAGTCTTTCTGAAATAATTATTGACAAGCATTAAATGGAGATGGCTTCATTGGTAAATTGGCAGATGATGAAACAATTGATGGAGCTGTGGATAGTGTGGAGAACTGGCAATAAATTTAGCAAAATGTAGATCAATTGAAGATATAGGCTGGGAAATGGCAAATGGAAATTGACCCAGATAAATGTGACGAATTGCACCTCAGCAAGGCAAATGCAAGTCAGAACACTGCTATGGGCAAGGTCTTTTAGTGTTGCTGAGCAGAGAGATCATGGCATCCTAGTTCATTGCTAGTTCTAAGTAGCTACACAAGTTGGTATGTTGTTTAGAAATAAGATTACAACATGCTTGCATTTATTATTCAAATAGTTTAGCTCAATAGTCATGTTCCTATTTTGTAAGACTCTCGTTGGGCCACATCTGGATGACTGCATACAGTTCTGGTCGCCCCGCACTTGGAAGGATGTGGAGGCTTTGGAGAGGGTGAAGAATATGTTTACCAGGATGCTGCTTCATTTAGAGGGTGTGTGCTATCACAGGAGGCGTAATAAAATGTTGTTTCCACTGGAGCTCCAAAGGCTGAGGGGTAATCTGACAGAGGATTGCAGGAAGATGGAGGGTATGGACATGGTGTAAACAGGAAGGATTAGTGTTTGGGTGTTTTTGATTTGCTTTATAGCTAGTTCATCACAACATTGTGGCCCAAATGGCCTGGTGCTGTGCTGTACTCGTCATTGTTCTATGTTCTCAAAGCATTTTCATAGCAAACTGACATGATTGACTGTTACTTTGTAGCTGTTGGTTAAATCCTTTGCAATTTACAACTTGCTATTTCTAAACTCAAGGTAAAGATTCCAATTAGAATTTTAAATCTCTCACAATATCATTAAACATGTTGGCTCCTAAACTACACAAGCAGCAATGACGTTAAATTAGTTTCGACATTCCATGTTCATGAGATGTTCTTCTGCACACCATTGATTTAACATGTGGTAATTTGAGTTAATAGCACCTTGCTGTCACCTTAAACAGTCTGACATATCACAGAAACAAATATTTTCACCCATAGATCAGATGACTTATCTTTAAACGCTGGAATCTCTTGTGCATGAAAGTCGCTGAAGGTTCTGAGATTCTCAAACCACCCTGCCTGGCACAAGTGATCAATCCATGGTCAAGGTCACTAAGATCTCATTTCTCTCCTATGCTAATGTTTGGTCTCAACAACAAATGAATCTCTTGACCATTCCTGCATGCTTTTATGCATTAAGTTACATCGAAAATTTTGGATGATGAGATATCGGCACTAACAAGTGTAATGGGATGTACGGGTGTCCATAATAAAGCGGCCACTGAATGTACTATGCTCTGCTTGGGCTGTCCGGAACCATTTCTCTGTCATTGAGGTATTTTAGAAGTAGAGTTTCTGATAAATTGGAAACACAGCAACAAATCTCACTCATGCAGCAATGTTACGACAATGTGTTTGATAATGACACTGATAGAAAGGACAAGGACTGAACACCAGGGAGAACTTGCCCATCTTTTCCAAGGTACATGGAAATCACTCAAGAGGCTTTAACATCTCTGCCTGGATTGCTTCAGAGCTGCATTGAAATAGCATCCTAGAATTTGAACTGTTCCCAAGATTGGACCTTGAACCCATTCTATAGCCTCAAGGGAAGAATCACACCACCTGGTCACACTTGACACTTTTACGAACTCAGCATGAAAACAACATTAGGGAAATGGAAAACAATCAGCTCAGCAAAGGCAGCAGTACAGGAACTTGCAGCTCATACGGAATGGAATCTAAATTCATACTCTCTGTGATTAAAGAAGAGATTAGTAATTTTAATATTATTCTATCTGCAATTGAAGGGTGTTCTAAAGTAGTCTTCAAGGCTACTAGAGTCTGTACTTCTGCAGATAATCTATTACCTTCAGTGACAGGTATTTGATTGTACAAGACAATATGTGGGAACTGAATTCAGCACAGATATACTATAGCCTATTGTTGAACACACACAAATTAAACTAGAAAAATACAGTACTGCCTTTAAAACTGATCTGATTTACTGTTCCAGCTATCCAAAGATAAGACATTCTTGTCATATAGTAGTATGTCTGTATTCATTTTACCTGTATTCTCAGATTTCTGAAATATTCTACCTCTCAATTTGTAGTTTCCAAAAGTCATAGGAGCAGAATTAGGCCATTTAGAACCAACGGGTCTGTCCATCATTCCATTTTGGATGATTTATTATCCCTCTCAACCCCATTTGCTTCCCCTGGTCAGGAACCTTTCACAAACATATTAATGAATAATCTATCAATCTCCACTTTACACATCCCCAATTACTTAGCTTCACAGCTGTCTGTGGCAAGCAATTCCACAGATTCACCACCTTCTGGCTCGAGAAATCCCTCCTCATCGCTGTTGTAAAGGGACGTACTTCTATTCCAAGGCTGTACCGTCTGGTCGCAAACTCCTCCACCACAAAATACATCCTCTCTACTTCAACTTTATCTAGGTCTTTCAATATCCATCAGCTTTCAATGTCCTTCTTTTCTCTTTACCAGAGCTATCAAAAGTGAGATATCTTACTCCAGATAATGGCCTTCCAAAAAACACTTAACGTCCTGGTGTTTCTCCTGCTGATTGTTAACACTGAGTTTTCCAAAGCTCAAATGACCGGACATCTTGATATCAGATTCAACAGTAATGCAGAGGGAATTTCTTCACAGGTAGGATTGTCTTACCTCCACTTCTTTAACATTGTTCATTGTTGAAATTGCCTGCAATCCCAAAAAATGAACAGGTTCAGGAACTCAAGTTCAAATTCAATTTTCTTTACAGATATACAACCAAACGAAACAACATTCCTCTACAACGTGCTCCAACCACAGAACATCGATCGCACAAAGCACATAAAACTAAATATTGTCAAAAATAAGTGAATAAAATATAATTCACAGTGCATGCAGTGTGCAGCACATTAAAAAAAAACAACTAACAGTAAAGAGCTCACTGTCTTGTGATGAGAGGTCGGGAGTGGCAGGGCATTCATTGGTTTTGTAACCTGATGGAAGAAGCTATTACCCAGTCCAGCAGTCATAGTTCTCAAACTCCAGTGCCTCCTTCCCGATGATTATAGGTCAAAGAGATTGGGTGATATGTGCCAGGGATCCTCAATGATGCTTTGGGCTTTGACTAAATCAAATGTGTTAGATCATTAATATTCCAAACAACATTTTATTTAAAGTCAAACATCTATTTTTTGATATAATGAACATACTGAAATGCAATAAAAAACATTAATTTTTCCAAGTCAAATTAAGTTTATTCTTATTATCATAAGTTCAGTGAGGTACGGATTCAGTAGGAAAATTTGCATGCAGCAACATCACAAAGATGAAGGGGCAGACAGCACACAGAATATAGATTATGCATTAGGTCTACCTTAAGTCATGCCATATGCAATAAAGTCGATTTGCCATCATGAGTATATATTTTCAGAAGTTAATTGGCTGGAATAGTAATGAATGGGAGATTGGTTTGACAAGACAAAATAGATGAATGTCACTTGAGGCAGGCATCCCCAAGAGTGCTGAAAACAATGTCAATTACAATTTCCCACTAGAAGTTACTCACGGACAATTATAGAAAATCGTGTTGGTCTTGCAATGAAAATGTTCCCATGATACTTCAGGGTTTATTCATCGAGAAGATACTTTGATTGATGCACAAGTGGGGTGGGAGGTGGACGGGGTAATATTTTGGAAATACTTTCTGAGGAGCTGTCTGGTCAAACTAAATAGTGAGAACTGGTGCCGAATACTTTCCTGTGTTCAATGGTGGGTGAGGTTCACCAATGACGGGCTGGGCCATATTTAGTATATATTACAGGCTTTTCCGTACAATGGCATTGATGCTTCCTTATCAGGCCAAGATGAAACCAGTCAATATACTCTCTAACAGACATCTGTAGAAATTTGTCAATGTTTCAGATAATAATTTAAACTTTGTCAAGCTTCCAAGAAAGCATAGCATTTTTGGTGACATTCCAAATCTCCACAAATTCCTATTGAAATATAGCCGCCGTCACACCTTCTTTACAGCTGTATCAATATGTTGGGTCCAGGTTAGCTCCTCGGACACACTGGCCCCCAGGAACTTTAAATGGCTCCCTCACTGCATTTCTGATCCCTCCATGAGGATTGGTGTGTGTCATTCACTCAACTATAATGTGTCATCTGTCCTCATACCCGAACTCTATATTCTCAAAACCGACCTCCGGAAAACACGGTGAGGAATTCTTCCATGGGCAAGAAAGTCAATGGTCTGAGATAACTGAGCTGCAAGTTGAATTCACAATTCTTTGTTTCTTGTCAATTCACAGGGAAATATGGGCGAAAGTCTGAGAAGCAGATTCCCACCACTGAACAGGTGACTTTGTGGTTTGTTAGAAGTAAAGGTCTGTTAAGATCTATTAAGAACTGTGCATTCCAGTGATCCACCACTCTCTGAATAAAAAAAAAACCCTACGCCTCACATGCCCTTTGAACACACGCCTTCTCACTTTAAATGCCTGCCCTTTGGTATTTGACATTTCAACCCCGGGAATCAGATACTCCCTGTCTACTCTATCTATGCCTCTTTTAAACTTATAAACCTTCATCGGAATTCCACACTGGCTCTGGTGCTCCAGAGGAAACAACTCAACGTCCTTTCCAATTGTATCCAGTCTCAATTGTAAGCTAAGCTTTCGTTGAGGAAATACAGCTCCAGTAATATGATTTTTATTTCTGCATGTGTGTGTGTGGCAAATATCCATCGACATTTCCTGGTACATGCTTCAGAGCATCGACTGATGATAAGAGGATGTTCACCATGACACTGGAGTAAACTCTAGATGTCTCATTCTCCTGTGTAGTAAAGGACTTCAATTTGCTGCATCCTACTACAAGTTCTGAGTTATCATAATTCAAAAATGAGCAATGCTAAAAGTTCATGTGCAACGGTTGTATTTATATTTTCTGCCCATTACACTACTGGTGTTTTTGGCAGCAATAAAGGTCTTCCTTCTCTGGCTGTGTTCAGTGCTTCCTTCATCATGTCAGTGTTACGCCTGTGACAAGAGACAATAGGTGCAGTAGACCATTCGGCTCTACAAGCCTGCACCGCCATTTTGAAATCATGGCTGATCAATTACTATCAATACCCTGTTCCTGCTTTGTCCCCATATCTCTTGATTCCCTTATCCGTGATACCTGTCTAGCTCCTTCTTGAAAGCATCCAGAGAATTGGCCTCCACTATCTTCCAAGGCAGTGCATTCCAGACCCACACAACTCTCTGGGAGAAGAAGCTTTTCCTTAACTCTGTCCTAAATGACCTACCCCTTATTCTCAAACTATGCCCTCTGGTTCTGGACTCTCCCAGCATCTGGAACATATTTCCTGCCTCTATCTAGACCAATCTCTTAATAATCTTACATGCTTCAATCAGATCCCCTCTCAATCTCCTTAATTCCAGCGTGTACAAGCCCAGTCTCTCTAACCTCTCTGCATAAGACAATCCAGACACCCCAGGAATTAACCTCGTGAATCTACGCTGCACTTCCTCTACAGCCAGGATGTCCTTCCTTAACCCTGAAGACCAAAACTATACACAATACTCCAGGTGAGGTCTCATCAGGGCTCTGTACAAATGCAGGAGGATTTCCTTGCTCTTGTACTCAATTCCCTTTGCAATAAAGGCCAACATTCCATTAGCCTTCTTCACTGCCTGCTGTACTTGCTCATTCACCTTCAGTGACTGATGAACAAGGACTCCGAGATCTCTTTGTATTGCTCCCTTACCCAACTCTAAACCATTCAGATAATAATCTACCTTCCTGTTCTTACTCCCAAAGTGGATAACCTCACACTTATTCACTTTAAACGCCATCTGCCTAGTATCTGCCCACTCACCCAGCCTATCTAAGTCTCCCTGAATTCTCCCAGCATCCTCATCACATGTCGTACTGCCATCCAGCTTAGTATCATCAGCAAATTTGCTGATGTTATTTTTTATGCCTTCATCCAAATCATTAACGTAAGTGGTAAACAGCTGTGGTCCCAATACCGAGCCCTGTGGCACCCCACTAGTCACCACCTGCCATTCCGAGAAACACACATTCACACCTACCCTTTGCTTTCTATCTGCCAACCAGTGTTCTATCCATGTCAATGCCTTCCCCCCGATGCCATGAGCTTTGATTTTACCCACCAATCTTCTATGTGGGATCTTATCAAATGCCTTCTGAAAATCAAGGTACACTACATCCACTGCATCTCCCCCGTCTAACTTCCTGGTTACTTCCTCGAAAAACTCCAACAGATTAGTCAAGCATGATTCACCCTTGGTAAATCCATGCTGGCTTGGCCCAATCCTGTCACTGCTATCTAGATATGCCACAATTTCATCCTTAATAATGGACTCCAGCATCTTTCCCACCACCGATGTCAGGCTGACAGGCCGATAGTTCTCTGTTTTCTCCCTCTTCCTTTTTGAGAATTGCAAGATCGCTATTAAGTCAGGGTAGGAGACCCAGGAAATGAGAGAGAGAAGTTTGGAATGTCCTGGCCCCCAGCGATACAAAGCCACGGAAAAGGTCATTGTTTCTTGGAGGCGGAATTGTGTATTGAATACTATGCTTCGTGGATGCCCTCAGG
The DNA here is from genome assembly GCF_030144855.1 of Hypanus sabinus. Taxonomy (NCBI): domain Eukaryota; kingdom Metazoa; phylum Chordata; class Chondrichthyes; order Myliobatiformes; family Dasyatidae; genus Hypanus; species Hypanus sabinus. The sequence continues at coordinate 54,366 of NW_026781249.1, read as the reverse complement.
CAACGTGGGCAGGTTAGGGGATGGCATCATTCCACCCTGAGTGACATCTGAGACCCTATGAGTGGGGATAAAAGAGGGTCTGGGGAACAGCTCCTTGAGACGCACCAGAAGAAAGGCTAGAACTCCTGTAACAGCGTAATAGTGAAAGCCGGCGGAAAAGCCCACGTAGAAATATAGAAATATAAAACCATAAATAATTAAATAATAATAAATTATGCCAAGTGGAAGTAATCAGCGATTCATAGTCATTTTATTCGTGACAACATTAATTCGTTATCAGCTAAGCACTGTTTCTGAGTTTAGTCTATTCATTTACTATATTAATAATTCACATGTCAAGACAAGACAAGGTAAAGGAGCTGAAGTAGGCCATTCGGCCCCTTGAGTCTGCTCCGCCACTTCACCATGAGCTTAAGTATTCTCCCATCTCCAATTTCCGACTTTTTCCCCATATTCCTTGATACCCTGACTAATTAGATTCCCATCAATCTCCTCCTTAAACACCCTCAATTATTGGGCCTCCACACTGCATGTGGCAACGAATTCCATAATTCCACGACCATGATGCCTCAAACAGAATTACAGGACAATGAGTTCCAATCAATTTGCAATCAATGCCCACATTACACAATAATCCGTTTTGCTTTGGTATCATACTACAAACTTTCTCAATGTTTCTGTTGACATGTCACTCATTAAGTGAATACCAAATCGTTAGTCCTGTTGAAGTGATTTGAAGTGCTTTGTAATTTAATTAAATTTGTCATTTGATAACGTATATTGATAACTTTCAACAAAAGTAATCAGTCTATAATATTAGCTAAGCAGAGTCTGCTGTGTCACATATCGGGGAATGTTTCTGTTCTCTTGATAAAACTAGATCTATGTAAAGGCAACAAAGGAGCACATTATGAACTTTAATTAATATTGTATAATACAATAGTTGTATCTAGTCTCAATTGTAAGCCAAGCTGACACTGAGGAAATACAGCTCCAGAAATAAGATTTTTATTTCTGCAAGGAGTATGTGTGTGTGGCAAATATCAAGCAGCATTTCCTGGTGCATGATTCAGAGCACACGACTGATGATAAGAGGATGTTCACCACGACATTGGAGTAAACTCCAGATGTCTCTTTCTTCTGTGCAGTAAAGGAATTAAATTTTCTGCATCCTACTACAAGTTCTGAGTTATCATAATTCGAAAACGAACAATGCTGAAAGTCAAATGCAACTGTTCTATTTATATTTTCTGCCCATTACACTACCGGTGTTTTTGGCAGCAATAAAGGTCTTCCTCTCTGGTTGTGTCCAGGGCTTCCTTCATCATGTCAGTACTTCCACTTAGTTTTCTCTACTGTCTAGTATGCATTTCATGTGGAGACTCAGGAATACAGTTACACTCAGATGTAGAATTATTCTTTATTGCATTTCCAGACCAGTTTTGATTTACTAGTCTGAATTTTTATTGCTGAACTGAAACCCTGAACGGGCAGGACCCATGGACATCTCTTCACCTGGCCTCTACTTATTGACCTGTTAGGTATGGCTGATACTACCGAGAGCTAAAGCAGAAGGCCCTGACTCCAGACAACATAGAACTCAGTGTCATTGAGGCACATGGTCCTTCAAACCTGATGACATGTCTGTGGTCTTCTTGCAGCCCTTTATTTATTGCCATCCCTTATTTCAAGCATTGGCACAATTTAACATTCATCATAATCCACTTCCTCTTGGTCCAAACCTTTATGTGTCAGGTTTTTTTTATCCTATTCAATATTAATCATTTGTTGTATTCCAGGTTTTAAGGTACTATGCTTTCAGTAACAAATGAATATTTCTGAACTTGTGTTGTAGATGGCGAGCTGCCCAAATGGAACGAGCACTCCCAGCAATGATCCATCGGAAGGAATTCAGTCTGCCAGAAACTTCAGTCAGACAGACAGACTGAACGACATACTTTATTGATCCCGAAGGAAATTGGGTCTCGTTACATTCATACTAAGCAGGAATTCTGTAGAAATATAGCAATATTTAACCAGAAATAATTAAATAATTATAAATTATGCCAAGTAGAAATAATCAGTGATTCATAGTCACTTTATTTGTGACAACATTAATTCGTCATGAGCTAAGTACTGTCTCTTTATAGTCTATTCGTTTACTCTATTAATAATTCATATTACATATCAAGCAAGGTAAAGGTGCAGAAGGAGGCCATTCGACCCATTGAATCTGCTCTGCCACTCCACCATGAGCTGAACTATTCTCCCATCTAGATCCAATTTCCGACTTTTTCCCCATATCCCTTGATACACTGACTAATTAGATACCTATCAATCTCCTCCTTAAGCACCTTCAATGATTGGGCCTCCACACTGTATGTGGCAACGAATTCCATAATTCCACCACCATCTGGCTAAAAATATGTACCTTTTGCGATAATTTGATGAGAATGCCAGTAGGATAGATAAAGGGGATGCAGTGTATTTTGTATATCTGGGCGTTAAGCAGTCCTTTGACACAAGTGCCACACAGAAGGCTGCGCATTTAATTAAGAGCCCATGGTATTACAAGAATGTTACTAACATGGGTAGTACATTGGCTGATTGGTAGGAGGCAGCGAGTGGGAATAAATGGATCCTGTTCTGGTTGGCTGCCAGTGGCTAGTGGTGATCCGCAGGGTTCCTATGGGGCCACTTATTTTTATGCTGTAAATAATGACTTAGATGAAGGAATAGATGGCTTTCCTGCCAGGTTTGCAGATATTAGGAATATTGGTGGAGGGACATGAAATGTTGAGGAAACATAGAAACACGGAACTACTGCACAATACAGGCCCTCCAGCCTACAAAGCTGTGCCGAACATGTCCTTACCTTAGAAATTTTGCATTATGCCGATGACCTTTTGCTTTATATTCCTAATGTTGAGACTTTATTAGCTATCGTACATTCTTTTGTCTCCTGTTTTAGTCAGTATTCAGGATAAGAGTGAACTTATTCTATTGAATCATTTAGTATCAATTAATACTAACCTTCCTTTTAAAATTGTAAGAAATAAACTTACTTATTTGGATGGAACAATTACTAAGAACCATAAATAGTTATTTAAAGAAAATTTGGGCCTGGGACCCCAAGATCCCTCTGATCCTCCTCACTGCCAAGAGTCTAGGCATTAACTCTACATTCTGCCATCATATTTGACCTACCAAAATGAACCAGGCCACACTTATCTGGGTTGAACTTCATCTACCATTTCTCAGCCCAGTTTTGCATCTTATTAATGCCTCATCTCATTAAATTACCTCATCTCAGTAATTTATAAAAATCCCGAAGAGTTGGAGTCCCAGAATAGATCCCTGAGGCACAACACTGGACTCTGGCCTCCATGCAGAATATGACCCGTCTCCAAGCACATTTTGCCTTCTGGGGGTAAGTCAGTTCAGGATCCACAAAGCAATGTCTCCTTGGATCCCATGTATCCTTACTTTCTCATGGGGTTGAGGAGGAGATAAAACAAAGGATCATCAGTGATTGAATGGCAGAGCTGATTCAATGGGCCCGATTATCTCATTCTGCTCTTATGTCATATGGTCTTAAATAAGTACGTCTAAAATTAATTATTTTTTAATAATTTTGTGTTTAATGGGGACAATCTCAAGAGCACAGATATTAGGTATGGTGAATAAATGTTGCCAATATCAGTAGTAACCACTTCCAGTCTTATAATAAATGCTAATGAAGAACTCATTGTTTGTATGTTTCATTGATTGTTAATTATTATTACAAGTGTTGCACTATTTCACATTTCTTTAACACACATTATACAGTGTTGAACTTCTATTGGCTGGAACTTTTGGTAGTGACACTAAGTTTCTGACCTTGTGCTGTTGATCAGATTTAACCCAGATGCTCACTGTAACTTGCGGAGAAGATATTCCTGATGTCACTTTCAGGGTCTATGGTGCAGCTGTCTGAAAAAAACGAACAGCACAAATGTCATTATTGTAATCGACATACGGCAACATACATCATCTCCAATAACTATATGATTTTCACTCCAATGGAAGAACTGCAGGAACGAGACTGCAGGATTTTCTGGGATTTGAAATCAGATGGTGTCATTCTCGTAAATGCTTATGTAGTGTTCTCGCACAGCTGTAAGATAACTCTGAACTAAACACCAAGCATAAACCAATCAATGAGGCGGTCCCAGTAAGATTAACCATTTACTGTTCACTCTTCCACATTAAGGTATGGTGAAAACTGTTGATAAAACAATACAAAAAATATACTGTATTTGTTTCCTTCTTGACATCACATTTACATCATAAACACGTGCAAAAGTAAAACGACAACAACAATCTTACATTAAACTGCAACATACAGTCAGAATCTACCCACGCCATTGACTGGCTTTAAATACATTTCAACACAAACTATCCGCAACTCTTTAAATAACAAAAAACATAAACTTTATCAATCATCATTACTTTTAACAGAATCAGCGTTAACATTTTTAATTCAACATATCGATTATCTCATGAACTTAGGGCGTTGATTCACTAATGTTTCTCATGCGTAGAAAGAAAACTTTTCTCGCGCTGATACTGTACACATAAGCCCCCTCCTTCCTGTTTCTCCAAACCGGTATTCTCCCACAACACACGGCGAAACCGGGAGTGACGTCATCGCATGCCGCTATATATCACAGAAAACGAATTTACTTTAAACAACCTTAACTTTAACTAGAAAATGTTAACAAACCAATTACTAAAGCAAAAGTATAATAAACTAAACAAATGCCTTAAAGGCAACACAGCTTAAGATCTCAAATGACTGCTCCGAAGATAAAATAATTGGTTATTTGGGGAAAGAAATACGTATATATAATAAAGTTATTACGAACTCCGTGGAGCATGTGGGGATCTTCAGATATACAGGCACTCTCGCTTTCTTTCTTTTTTTTCATTTTCTTTTTTTCTGTAGGGTTGTTAGAGGGGAGGGGCTAAGGGTATATTTGTTTTTCTTTCTGTAATTATTTGAAAACGCAATAAAAAACGTTTTAAAAAGAGGATCATTAAATAAGGTCATTTAGTACAGAGTTATGGAAAAACTTCTTCTCCAAGAGAGTTCTGGGGGTCTGGAATGCACTGCCTCGGAAGGTAGTGGAGGCCAATTCTCTGGATGCTTTCAAGGAGCTAAATAGGTATCTTATGGATAGGGGAATCAAGGGATTAGGGGACAAGGCAGGAACAGGGTATTAATAGTAATTGATCAGGCATGATCTCAAAATGGCGGTGCAGGCTCGAAGGGCTGAATGGTCTTCTTCTGCACCTATTGTCTATTGTCACAGGCGTAACACTGACATGATGAAGGAAGCCCTGAACACAGCCAAAGAAGGAAGACCTTTATTGCTGCCAAAACACCAGTAGTGTAATGGGCAGAAAATTTAAATAGAACAGTTGCACCTGAACTTTTAGCATTGCTCATTTTCGAATTATGATAACTCAGAACCTGTAGTAGGATGCAGCAAATTGAAGGCCTTTACTACACAGGAGAAGGAGACATCTGGAGGTTACTCCAGTGTCATGGTGAGCATCCTCTTATCATCAGTCGATGCTCTGAAGCATGTACCAGGAAATGTCGACGGATATTTGCCACACACACACATGCTCCTTGCAGAAATAAAAATCATATTTCTGGAGCTGTATTTCCACAGCGTCAGTCTGGCTTACAATTGAGACTGGATACAATTGGAAAGGACGGTGAGTTGTTTCCTCTGGAGCACCATAGCCTGAGGGGAATTCCGATGAAGGTTTAAAAGAGGCATAGATAGAGTAGACAGGGAGTATCTGATTCCCGGGGTTGAAATGTCAAATACCAAAGGGCAGGCATCTAAAGTGAGAAGGTGTGTGTTCAAAGGGCATGTGAGGCGTAGGGTTTTATTTATTCAGAGAGTGGTGGATCACTGGAATGCACTGTTCTTAATAGATCTTAACAGACCTTTACTTCTAACAAACCACAAAGTCACCTATTGTGTCGAGGGAATCTGATTCTCAGACTTTCGCTCATATTTGAATTGACAATTAACAAAGAATTGTGAAGTCAACTTGCTGCTCAGTTATCTCAGACCATTGACTTTGTTGCCCATGGAAGAATTCCTCAACGTGTTTTCCGGAGTTCGGGTATGAGGACAGATGACACATAATAGTTGAGTGAATGACACACACTGATCCTCATGGAGGGATCAGAAATGCAGTGAGGGAGCTATTTTAAGATCCTGGGTGCCAGTATGTCCGAGGAGCTAACCTGGACCCAAAATATTGATACAGCTGTAAAGAAGGTGTGACGGCGGCTATATTTCAATTGGAATTTGAGGAGATTTGGAATGTCACCAAAAACGCTATGCTTTCTTGGAAGCTTGACAAAATTTGAATTATTATCTGAAACGTTGATTAATTTCTACAGATGTCTGTTAGAGAGTTTATTGACTAGTTTCATCTTGGCCTGATATGGAAGCATCAATGCCATTGTACGGAAAAGCCTGTAATATGTACTAAATATGGCCCAGTCCGTCATTGGTGAACCTCACCCACCATTGAACACAGGAAAGTATTCGGCACCAGTTCTCACTATTTAGTTTGACCAGTCAGCTCCTCAGAAAATATTACCAAAATATTACCCCGTCCACCTCCCACCCAACTGGTACATCAATCAAAGTATCTTCTTGATGAATAAACCCTGAACTATCATGGGAACATTTCCATTACAAGACCTACACGATTTTCTATAACTGTCCGTGAGTAACGTCTCGTGGGAAATTGTAATTGACAATGTTTTCAGCACTCTTGGGGATGCCTGCCTCAAGAGACATTCATCTATTTTGTCTAGTCAAACCAATCTCCCATTCATTACTATTCCAGCCAATTAACTTCTGAAAATATATACTCATGATGGCAAATCGACTTTATTGCATATGGCATGACTTAAGGAAGAGCTAATGCATAATCTATATTCTGTGTGCTGTCTGTCCCTTCATCTTTGTGATGTTGCTGCATGCAAATTTTCCTTGGCACTGAACCCGTACCTCACTGAACTTATGATAATAAGAATAAACTCAATTTGAGTTGGAAAAATTAATGTTTTATATTGCATTTCAGTATGTTCATTATATCAAAAAATAGATGTTTGACTTTAAATAAAATGTTGTTTGGAATATTAATTATCTGACACATTTGATTTAGTCAAAGCCCAAAGCATCATTGAGGATCCCTGGCACATATCTCCCAATCTCTTTGACCTATAATCATCGAGAAGGAGGCATTGCAGCTTGAGGACTACGACTGCTAGACTGGGTAATAGGCTTCTTCCATTAGGTTACAAAACCAATGAATGCCCTGCCACAACCGACCTCTCATCACAGGACAGTGAGCTATCTACTGTTAGTTGTTTTTTAATGTGCTGCACACTGCATGTATTGTGAGTTATATTTTATGCACTTATTTTTGACAATATTTAGTTTTATGTGCTTTGTGCGTTCTGTGGTTGGAGCAAGTTGCAGAGGAATGTTGTTTCGTTTGGTTAAAGAAGTGGAGCTAAGACAATCCTACCTGTGAAGAAATTCCCTCTGCATTACTGTTTAATCTGATATCAAGTCGTCTGACCCCTCGGGCATTGGAAAACTCAGTGTTAACAATCAGCAGGAGAAACACCAGGATGACAAGAGTTTTTTGGAAGGCAATTATCTGGAGGAAGAAATCTCACTTTTGATAGCTCTGGTAAAGAGAAAAGAAGGACATTGAAAGCTTATGGATATTGGAAGACCTAAATAGAGCCGAAGTAGAGAGGATGTATTTTGTGGTGGGGGAGTTTGGGACCAGACGGTACAGCCTTGGAGTAGAAGTATGTCCCTTTACAACAGGAATGAGGAGGAATTTCTCGAGCCAGAAGGTGGTGAATCTGTGGAATTGCTTGCCACAGACAGCTGTGAAGCTATGTAATTGGGGATGGGTAAAGCGGAGGTTGATAGATTATTCATTAATATGTTTGTGATAGGTTCCGCATTAGGGGAAGCAAATGGGGTTGAGAGGGATAATAAATCATCCAAAATGGAATGATGGGCAGACCCGTTGGTTCTAAATGGCCTAATTCTGCTCCTATGACTTTTGGAAACTACAAATTGAGAGGGAGGATATTTCAGAAAACTGAGAATACAGGTAAAATGAATACAGACATACTACTATATGACAAGAATGACTTATCTTTGGATAGCTGGGACAGTAAATCAGATCAGTTTTAAAGGCAATACTGTATTTTTCTAGTTTAAGTTGTGTGTGTTCAACAATGGGCTATAGTATATCTGTGCTGAATTCGGTTCCCACATATTGTCTTGTACAATCAGACACTGTCACTGAAGGTAATAGATTATCTGCAGAAGTACAGACTCTGGTAGCCTTGAAGACAACTTTAGGACACCTTTCAATTGTAGATAGAATAATATTAAATTTACTATTCTCTTCTTTAATCACAGAGAGTATGAATTTAGATTCCATTCAGTATGAGCTGCAAGTTCCTGTACTGCTGCCTTTGCTGAGCTGATTGTTTTCCATTTCCCTAAAGTTGTTTCTATGCTGAGTTCTTAACAGTGTCAAGAGTGACAAGGTGGTGTGATTATTTCCTTGAGGCTATAGCGTGGGTTTGAGGTCCAATCGAGTGAACAGTTCAAATTCTAGGATGCTATTTCAATGCCATCCTGAATGAATCCAGGCAGATATGTTAAAGCCTCTTGAGTGATTTCCATATACCTTGGAAAAGATGGGCAAGTTCTCCCTGGTTTTGAGTCATTTTCCTTTCTATAAGGGCATAACATTGCTGCATGTGTGAGGTTGGTTGCTGTGTTTCCAATTTATCAGAAACTCTACTTCTAAAATACCTCAATGACAGAGAAATGGTTCAGGACAGCCCAAGCAGAGCATAGTACATTCAGTGGCCACTTTATTAGGAACACCCGTACATCCCATTACACTTGTTAGTGCTGATATCACATCATCCAATATTGTCGATGAAACTTAATGCATAAAAGCATGCAAGAATGGTCAAGAGATTCATTTGTTGTTGAGATCAAACATCACCATAGGAGAGAAATGAGATCTTAGTGACTTTGACCATGGATTGATCATTTGTACCAGGCATGGTGGATTGAGAATATCAGAGCCTTCAGCGACTTTCATGTACAAGAGTTTAAAGCGTTTAAAGATAAGTCATTTGATCATTGGCAGTTCTATCAGTGAAAGCGTTTGTTTCTGTGATATGTCAGACTGTTTAAGCTGACAGAAAGGTGCTATTAAATTACCACATGTTAAATCAATGGTGTGCAGAAGAACATCTCATGAACATGGAAAGACGAAACTAATTTAACGTCATTGCTGCTTGTGTGGTTTATGATCCAAAATGTCTAATGATATTGTGAGAGATTTAAAATACTAAATGGAATCTTTACCTTGAGTTTAGAAATAGCAAATTGTAAATCGCAAAGGATTTAAACAACAGCTACAAGGTAACTGTCAAATGGGTCAGTTTGCTATGAAAATGCTTTGAGAACTAGGGAGAACATAGAACAATGAAGAGTACAGCACAACAGCAGGCCATTAGGGCCACAATGTTGTGATGAACTAGCTATTAAGCAAATCAAAAACACCCAAACACTAATCCTTCCTGCCTATACCATGTCCATACCCTCCATCTTCCTGCAATCCTCTATCAGATCACCCCTCAGCCTTTGGAGCTCCAGTGGAAACAACATTTTATTACGCCTCCTGTGATAGCACACACCCTCTAAATGAAGCAGCATCCTGGTAAACATATTCTTCACCCTCTCCAAAGCCTCCACATCCTTCCAAGTGTGGGGCGACCAGTACTGTATGCAGTCATCCAGATGTGGCCCAACGAGAGTCTTACAAAGTAGGAACATGACTATTGAGCTAAATGCTTCGAATAATAAATGCAAGCATGTTGTAAGCCTATTTCTAAACAACATACCAACTTGTGTAGCTACTTACAACTAGCAATGAACTAGGATGCCATGATCTCTCTGCTCAGCAACACCAAAGGACCTTGCCCATAACAGTGTTCTGTCTTGCGTTTGCCTTACTGAGGTGCAATTCGTCACATTTATCTGGGTCAAATTCCATTTGCCATTTCCCAGCCTATATCTGCAATTGATCTACATTTTGCTGTATTTATTGCCAGTCCTCCACACTATCCACAGCTCCATCAATTGTTTCTTCATCTTCCAATTTACCAATGAAGCCATCTCCATTTAATGCTTGACAATAATTATTTCAGAAAGACTCAGAAAAATCAGATGTACCTGTAACAAAGAAATGGAAGTTGCTTTCTTTGAGCTGCTGTATCAGATTTAGGTGGTTGTCCCCTATATATTGTGATTCAGGGAGGGGAGGAACCTCAAGTGGAGTATTTTGCAATGGCGCAAATAGTTTCTATTTGGATAGACATGTTTGTGAAGAGTAATCAATGCACTCTGACTATGAACAATCAGTTCATATCTGAGTGTATTCAAATGGGGATTTTATATCCTCACTGTGCCTGAAGATGAAATCCACATATTTACAAATCAAAGTGAACACACTTACTGTCAGGAGAAGTAAGAAGTAAGAAGTAATGTTTTCTTTTCTTCTTGACCAGCCTTTGTACACCAGAGTTTCTGCACACTACCATCACTTCCGTGTCTCATGGGAACGTAACTATTGCAGAACTTCACTCAAGTATTCCCTGAACATTTGCCACACTACCGTACTTTTCCTTGAGAGCATTTGTTTCCAAATTCCTGCCTGATAGCCTCATAATTCCCCTTATTCCAATTAAATTCTTTTCTAACTTGTCTGCTCCGAATATCTCTCCAATTATATTGTAAAGGAGATAGGATTATATTCACTATCTCCAAAATGCTCTCCTACTGAGAGATCTGACACCTGACCAAGTTCATTTCCCAATACCAAATCAAGTGCAGCCTCTCCTCTTGTAGGCTTAACTACGTATTGTGTCAAGAAGCCTTCCAGAACACACCTAACAAACTCCACCTCATAAAAACCCTTGCTCTAGAGAGATGCTAATCTATATTTGGCAAATTAAAATTTCCCATCATGACAACTCTGTTACTCTTACACCTTTCCGGAATCTGTTTCCCTATCTGCTCCTCTATATTGCTGGTAATATAGGCTCTGCCCTTCTCCATTGACTGTTTTGGGTGATTTTCACTGATTTTGAAAGGCCGTGCCTCACACAGCCTTACTGTTGCAATACAATGCTCTCCTCTAAGGTATGAGCAGAATGGTGGGTAAATATTCGATGGAGCAGAAACAAGTGGGGTCAGCAAAAAGGAGGCTCTAGATGTGATGGAGGCTCGAGTTGATGGGGAGTAGAAAGAGGGAACCAGAGCAGGAGGATGAGGCTACAAATGAAAGTTCAGCAACATCCGGAAACTGATTGACTGAAAAAAAAGAGGTTTATGTTTGCAAAATGCTGGCGGGTCTCAGTAGCCCCAGCAGCATCTATGCAGAGGAATAAACCGTGAATATTATGGGCCCAAACACTTCATCCTACCTAGACTGTTTATTTCTCTGCTGAGATGCTGCCCGACTTGCTGAGCTCCTGCAGTACTTTGTGTGTTACTTTGCAGTTTATTCTCAGCATCTGCCGAACCTCGAGTTTCATATCTGCTGTGGGACTTCGACAGTTGTCATACAGAATGCCTGTTGATATTGAGTAATAAAGAGGAGAAAATCTGCAGTTATTGAAATCCAAGAACACAAAATGCTAGAGAAACTCTGCAGGCCAGGCAGCATCTGTGGATAAAGTACAGTTTACATTTTGGGCCAAGATTCTTCAGTAGGACTGGGGAACAAACAATGAGGAGTAAATTTAAAGGTGGCAGAGGGGGAGAGAAACACAAAGTGATAACTGGAACTGGGAGAGGGAGAGACGAAGTAAGGAGCTGGGAAGTTGATTGGTGAAAGAGCTACAGGGCTGGAGAAGGGCAAGTCTGATAGGAGAGAACAGAAGGGCGTGGAAGAAAGAAAAGGGGGGGAGAAACACCCGAGGGAGGTGATGGGCAGGCAACAAGAGGGAAAAGTGGATGGGGAATGATGAGGGAGGTGAGGCATGACCGGAAGATCAAGAAATCGATGTTCATGCCATCAGATTGGAGGCTGACCAGCAAGAATACAAGGTGTTGTTCCTCCCACCTGAGTGTGGCCTCATCGCGACAATATAGGAGGCGATGGATTGACATTTCCACTGACTATATTGTTTCTGGAAGCTTGCTGTGTTGAAGTAGATGCTGAGATTTCTGCATAAAAACATTGACTGCTTTTGGGACATGTGCTGTTGAACCAGCAGTTGTCCCCTCAAACTAATCCAGTATATTAACAACAACATGTCCCCTCCCTTTTCCAAAATATAATTCAACCACTCTAATACCATATATCCCATATGTTTACACAAATGGGACATCAGGAATATTTATCTATAACTAGGAGGATCCAACAGTGGTTTACCTGGATCCTGAATAGACACTACAATTGCAATTTTCCATGAGGAGGGAAGATGGCCTGAATGCCAATTAGGATTCAAAAATGTAATATTATCTCAAGAGAGCTGTGGCCATACGTTTAAACATGCAATAACATATGTCATCCTTTCCTGCAGCCGTCAGCCCTGAATTAATAATAGTTTTCCTATATTCACACAAATAAAACTCTACATCACTGTCATTGCTACAGCAGGTTTCCAACACGTCTGGGTATTCACTTAACAGCTTATCCCTACATTGTTTAGTCTCTTCATTATTTTGATTATGAGTTACAGCAAATGACCAAGCCAGTAACTAAACCCTCTCTGTTTCAGTCACAATTGTATCACCTTCTTTAATCAATACTGGGAACCCTATGAATCCCTCACCCCCCATTGTCTTAATCATTCCCCTAACACCTCCAAGGTTAATAGTCCTTCCAATTCTAGCACAATATGACCTCTAGTAAATATTTTTCACAATCTTCATTATTTTCCTCACCACGGCCTGTGACCTGTTACACTTAATAAGATCACGCGGACAGTGATACTTCTTAACTTTCCAAAATGCCACATTTTTCTCAATAATTGCCTCTGCACACTCCTCCGTCCACCATGGTACAGCTTTTCCCCTATTAATGCACTTTTTAATATGAGTCTCTTCCAGCAAATTTGAGAAATAACGTGACAACCTTTCTTTGCAGAAATCGACATCATGCTCTCCATTCCATCCACACAGATGTCCCATTCATCACATAAAACATTAAAACTTCTCCAATTTGCTTTACCGAAATTCCACCTCCTCAAAGTGGCATCTTGGTCTAAACCCAGGCTTATAAATAGAGGAAAATGATCACTCCCCAATGTTTCATCTCCCATGACATACCACCCACTCACTGCAGCATGAATGTTTGAAACCAAAGTTAAATTTACAGCAATTTCAGAACTATTATGAACATTAAATCTCATAACTCTCCCACCAGTTAGACACAGTGAAATATCTAAAACTCTTCTGCATTTCAAACCAGCACCATCATTCTGAGAACAAGCCCACAGTGAAGTCTATGCATTAAAATCCCCAACCATACAACCCTTAGTGAGCTGGAGCCACATATACTCTAACACATCAATCGAAAGCTTTCCACCATGGTTATAATAATATTCCTCTTTAATGTCGCTCCCTGTTGAATCAAATACTTCTACAAGTGTCTCATACATTTCATTCACATCCACAACTGTATGCCTTCTCCCTTTCTGTATAAAATTTGCAATAGCACCTTCTCTACCAAAAAATCTATCACGCCTAATTACAATATAATCCTGGAAGGAAGAACTTAAATGTAGGAAACCAGGTTTCCTGAATACATACAACGTCAGATAGATTTGATAATTCTGAAATAAACTTGGAGTCTTGACCGTGAAAAATTCTGGCTTCCGGAAATATGCGTATTCTCCCTTCATATACAGTCTGGAGAAATGTAGCGGGACGTTTATGATTGGTGAAACAGATTTAAACTAAGTGTAGTTAATATTGCCACGGTGTCTGGAGATTTAGTTCACCGATTTATTTCAATTGATAAATGTTAGCGGACGGTCATTGTGTAAACTCACGTCAGTTTACCAGCGGATGGCCCTTCAGAAAGTGGAGCTTTAACAAATACAGTGTGAACAAACGCTCTCGTGTTGGAATGGGGTTAAGAGAAGTAACTAAAACGGGACAAAACTCAAAGAACCGCATTCTCCACGGTAATTAAAACAGAAACAACAATTAGTGTCTTCTTCAGAGAAACCTGATGACCGAGAGGAAATGACAGCGAAGGGGTGCGTCACGATTCCGCTCCTGTGTAGTACGCAGGAATGTAACAGAGAAATCGGGATTCTACTGAATAGTGGACAGCAATTTCTGAGTAACGGAGATAAGATTCTGAATGAGCGCATCAAAAAGCAATTTTCAAACTTACCTCAAGTCCATGCCGCAATATTCTTTTAATGAAACCGTGAGTGGCTCTTAAAAGATCCTTTGATTTTCCCGTTTGTTTTGTCAGTAAACTTGTCTTCAGTTGGAGCTGGTGTACTTGGTCACCGCCATTGTCCCTTCGGACACGGCGTGCTTGGCCAGGTCCCCGGGCAGCAGCAGGCGCACGGCGGTCTGGATCTCCCGGGAGCTGATGGTGGACCGCTTGTTGTAGTCGGCCAGGCGGTAAGCCTCACCCGGGATGCGCTCGAAGATATCGTTCACGAATGAATTCATGGCTTTGGAGGAGATGCCGGTGTCGGGATGAACCTGCTGGTGTCGGGATGAACCTGCTTCATCACTTTGTAACTCTCCTTCCTCGACCTCTTGCGCTTCTTGCCAGACTTGCTCGCCGGTTTGGACAGAGCTTTCTTGGCGCCCTTCTTGGGAGCGGGTTTCGGTGGATCAGGCACTTCCCCGTCGGTTTCAAACACAATAATAATCAGAAACTGTTCGGAGCTCGGACTAAATAGGCAGCGCACAAAATGGTATGTTAATTAGAATGGTGACGCTGAGCATTCCGATTGGCTGCTTGGAGAAAGGAATCACCAAGCGGAACGCTGGGGGATGGGAAGCGGCACCAACGTGTGACGGTTCGCGCTGCGTTTAATACAGGAGGAAGGACATAGGGCAGAGACAAGCGGGGGTGCGGGCTGCAATTGAAAAGGGAAACGCAAATTTCAAAAGCAGTACGGAAATAAAATTAGATGAAATATTGTAAAATTAAACACGAAGACGTTCAGTTCATGACACAGGGCAGCAGGAGAGCGAAGGAGAGATTTGGACATTTCAAAGTAAAGTTCAAATCGAGTTTATTTATGCACACAGGTGAAAGGAACAACGGATTTGTAGCAGCATCACAGACACATTTCATCAGACACAACATTGACAAGAAACACTGGAATTAAATATGAATTATACCAACATATTCAAATAGACAGAGGACTATCAGAACAAAATCAAAATAACAAAGAGATTATGCGGGCAGTCGGAGAATCACCCCTCTTGTGCTTCTTCATCTCGTCACTCTCGATTCAGTGTCACGCAACGCTGCCACATTGATCCGGCCCATGCCTTCATGCACCAGGTCCAACACTTGCCTTTGTTGGATCTTACTCCTCCGTACACTCGTCTTCGGGTTTGTGGGTGTGTGGCCAGGGTTAGAAGGGGTGGGTGCCCCTTCTTAGGATTGGATTTGAGGGTACGGCTGGTGGATGTATATGTGAGGCTGGAAGAGATAAAGCTGTGGAGTTTAGTATGGTGAGATATGTGGGACTATGGTGGATAGGGTAGTGTAGTGGAGCCAATTTAATCTAGCCGATGACTTTCATTAACGTGGCCTGACTCCCACTTGGCTTAAAGAACCGGGTGTGCAAAGGGACACATCATCAGTACTGCAACCTGGGGTCATTGGGGGTTTCGGGTCGTTAATCATGAGACTCTCTTGCCCAGGTGACCGAGCCAGGGTTGATCAGACCCAGCTTGTGTTTATCCCATGGACCAAGATAATGAGAGGCACTGTAATTCTGCAAGTTGTGGGTATTTTCGAACTTGTTACTTGGCTGTATTTTGACCATTTGGAGAGTACAATATTCTGAGGCCTTGTAATCAGGCTTTACCTCCTCGTAAGGTTCCACTTTCCTGCTTTAAATTTACATCTGTCTTTATTTTGCATCTGTGTGCCTGGGATTGCATGGGATAATGATTGAGGTTTGCAGATTTGTCCATTATTCCAAAATACAAAAATCTCTGAAATCCAGAACCTTTTCTGCTGACATGACGTCACAAATGGTGAATTTTACCAGGATTAAATGGCTTGTCATATGAAAAGCGTTTCATAGCTCTGGGCCTCTCTTCCCCGTGGCATTGAAGAAAGAAGGGTTACCGAATTGAAACCTATCAAATAGTGGAAGGGCTTGATTGAGTGGATGTGGAGAGGATTTTTCCTGTGGTGGGAGTGTCTAAAGCCAGACCACACAGCTTCAAAATAGAATATCCTTCCAGAATGGAGAGTAAGAGGAATTCCTTCAGCCAGAGAGTGGTGAATCGGTGGAATTTTTTGCCACAGGCAGCAGGAGAGGTCAAATCACTGGGTATAGGCAGAGATTCATAGATTCTTTAGTGGTCAGGGCATAAAGGGATACAAGGGCAGATAGGTAAGAGGAAAAATTGATCAGTGATGATGAAATGGCAGAGCGTGCTCGATGGCCTAAATGGCTGAATTCTGCTCCTATATCTTATGGTCTTATGGACTGAGTGACGAAAACTCTCCCAGAGACTGGTGATCTCAGCTTTGACACAACCCAGCACCTGAGGCTCCAGATAACTTATACAGCAAATACAGAAGTTCTTCATTTTCTGATTAAAGAGATATAATTCCATTTCCATCCTGAATGCATGTCACCTCATTCTGATGTAAAAGAGTAATGATGCTTTGGGCTGAGAACCTTCACACTGAGATCTGATGGAAGGGTCTTTGCCCGAAGTGTTAACTGTTTACTCTTTGTCATACAGGCTGCCTGTACTGATGAGTTCCACCAGCATCTTGTGTTGCTTTGGATTTCCAGCATCAGCAGATTCTCTCGTGTTTGCCATTTACACCTC
This sequence comes from Hypanus sabinus, assembly GCF_030144855.1. Taxonomy (NCBI): domain Eukaryota; kingdom Metazoa; phylum Chordata; class Chondrichthyes; order Myliobatiformes; family Dasyatidae; genus Hypanus; species Hypanus sabinus. Next base: position 37,159 of record NW_026781249.1, on the reverse strand, counting down.
ATTCTGAGGGTATTTTCCTCAGTTTTGGAACTCTCATTCAGGGGAAAGATACTCCTTGCCTACTGTCTGTCACATCCTGAAAGAATCTAACTGATTTCATCGTTTTCTCATTGACTGCAAGAAATACAGACCCGGTCCACTCACTGTCGTCTCACATAACCAAACCTCCATCTCTGGAACCAGCCCAGTCAGTGGGGGGAACAGTCACTGCACTCCCTCTATTGCAGGGATATCCTTCCTGAGGAAGTGTGACCAAACACGGACACTACATTCAAGGTGTGCTCCCACCAGGACCCTATAGAATCCAGTGAGATATCTGTACCCCTCTTCTCCACTCCTCCTGGATAACAGGACAAAATACTGTTTGCCCCTCTCATTACTTGTTATGTCTGCATGTTAACTCAAGTGATTTGTTTACAATGACACCCAGGTCCCTTTGAACATCCCCATGTGGAAATGATTCTTACAGTTTGATCCTGGGAATAGGTGATCTCACTTTTCCCCACATTCTTTTCCACCCGCCCCATCCTCAACCATTCACTCTCCTGTCTACATCCCCCAAACCTTCTCACTACTGACACTGTCCGTCCCGCTCTGCCAGAGCAACAGACGTTGTCACTGAGTTGTGCAGCACAGAAACAGGCCCTTCAGCCCAACATATCCATGCTGACAAAGTGGACAAACAAAACCATTCTCAGTTACCTCTATTTGGCCCATGTCCCTGTGAAACTTCCCTCTCCACAGTGCAAGAGATATTGCAATGGTGCCCACCTATATCATCACTGGCGGTAGTTTGTTACAAGTAAATAGCACATTCTGTGTACAAAACCTGCTCCTCATGGTCCCATTTAAATCTTCCCTCTCTCACTTTATACCTGGAATCTCTAGCGTCCAACTCCATGACCCTGGAGATAACAGATTCACTACTGACCATATCAATGTCTGCCATTATTTTATCAACCTCTCTAATGTCACATACACTCTGATGAGGAATTTCCAGACTATCTAGCCTCCTGTTAAATCCATTTTGCACCCTCTCCAGTTTAATGTCACCCTCTGCTCACAGGGCAACTATAAATGTACGTCATGCTCCAAGAGTCGTTTCCCCAAGGCTGGTAGAGCTGTAATGTGACGTCACTGCTCAGTGTCCAATACTCTCCCGATGAATGCTGGTGTGGCAAACACCACCTTCACCGTCCTGCCTACCTGTGTTTACACTTTGAAGGAATTCGATATCTGCACCCCGATATCTCTGTTTTACAGCACTCCCAGGGACCGACCGTTCCCCACGGCAGTTCTGCCCTGGTTCGTGAATGACAATGGAACATCTCTTGTTCTTGTTTGCAGTCTCGAAGGGCAGAATGGACTACTCCTGCACCTATTTTCCATGTTTCTATCTCACATTCCTCAAATCACTGAGCTCATTGATCACCGTCCTGTTGTATTGCTAGTTACATTTTTTCACACTTTAAAGGGATCTGCATATTTGCTGAGCCGGGCATTGACATTGTCAGCCGAGTCTTTAATGATTGAACTGCAGCAGCAGACCTGACACAGCTCCCAGGCTTTTCCTTGCAGCGATACACGCAAAGTGCTGGGGGAATTCAGCAGGCCAGGCAGCATCTGTGAGAAACAGTAAATAGCCGACGTTTCAGGCCGAGACCCTCCAGAATCTGAACAATGTTTGGTTTTCCTTCGATCCTTTCCCAAGTTACTGGATAACATAACCCATCCTCCAATCCTCTGCCACTACTCCTGCCCAAGAAACACACAGAGAGACAGAGCGGGGAGGTGAGGGGACAGAGTCAGAGTGACGGACAGAGCCGAGAGCGGCCTCTCATCGTCCAGCTCCGCCTTCACTTTACTAAGCCCGGCAATTTCCAATGGTTTATCCGAAACACAGAGCTCCAGAGAGGGGAAAGAAAACTCCCTCACACACCACGTACATAGTGAAAGATTCCTAGGAATTTACTGGCTGTCGGACTTCATGCAATCAGAATACATTGTGATTGGCGCAGGATTAATTTCAAATCACCCGCCATAGAGGAACAGGATAAGACTGATATTAGGATATATAGACCACGCATCTGGCGCCTTCTAAACCCCAGGCAAAGTGGTGGCTGAGGAGCTGGTGTGAGGTGGTTGATGCACCATCAATAACTCACTCTGAGACGTAAGGCGAGATATCGGCTTTAATTGACTGAAGAAGGAACCAGCAGCGAGTGACCACCATACTACATCTTGGAGAATGAGGGAGAGGATCAGACCTCGATCGCCTTTATACAGGGGCCTGTGGGAGGAACGTGTCCAGACAGGCTCATAGTTCACCACATTCACCCTCCCCCCCCCCACTTTGTTTAAACGTGTACCCATGTGGTGAAGTTTCTTACAGGTCAAGTCTATCAGGTGGTCGAATCTGTCGCTGCGATCTCCGTAGCTCCGGCTGTGATTGCACCGATGCCGGCGATATTGGTGATTGCACAGGAGACGGAGGTTGTGCTGGTTCCAGCTCATGCATGTGCGAGGCACCTGGTATATAGGTGTCATGAGGAGTCTATGTAGGGCCTGGTGAGCGCGGTGTCACCTCGGGTACAGGGTTCATAGTTACCGGAGACTGTTCAGGGTAGTGGTCTGCTGCACCTGCGGGCGCCAGGTCGCAGATGGAGACCGTGTCCTCCCGCCCATCAGGTAGAACCACGTCGGCATACTGGGGGTTCGCATGCAGAAGGTGAACCCTCTCGACCAGCGGGGAGTATTTATTCTTCCTCACATGTTTCCGGAGCAGCACTGGCCCCGGGGACGTCAGCCAAACTGGTAGAGTGGTCCCAGTGGCAGACTTCCTGGGAAAAGAGAATAGGAGTTCGTGAGGGGGGGTTGGGGCCGCCATCCAACCACCTGGGCACTCCAAGGGCTTGTGCTTGGCTCAATGATCCCCTCCCTGAGCAGCCACTGCCCCTCTGACTGAGTGAAGGCCCTGTCCCCCGCACTGTACCGCCTGCTTTTAGTCGTCACAGGTTTACAGTCGGGATCAGGTTGGCTGACAACGGTGGGGGAGGGACCTGGAGAGTGGAGAGACTGCAAGTGGTGTCGGTAGCGCAGCTGTCGTGCTGGATGGGATGTGTGTGCCGCTGTGTGTGTGTGGTCAGCAGAGATGAAGTTCCACAGAACTGAGGATTCCGGACAGTGAGTGGTGGGAGGGGCCCGTCATATACCACAGTCACACTTTCGAGATGGCTCTGGAAGTCCAGCCCCAATAGCACAGGTGCGCACAGATGAGGCATGACCAGCAGCACAAAGTTCCGATATGCTGTGCCTTGCACCACCAATGTCGCTACACAACCCGCCCGGATGTCTGTGGAATGCGACCCAGAAGCCAAATGGATCGTCTGACTTACTGGCCGTGTTGCGAGTCCGCAGCGTTGCACTGTGTCCGGGTGAATAAAACTCTTAGTGCTGCCCGTGTCAAACAGGCATGTAGTCCTGTGCCCCTCCACTCGGATGTCCATCATTGAACTTGCAAGCTGGTGTGGGGCGCTTTGGTCGAGGGTCACAGTGGCCAGAGACGAGCCGCCGGGGTACCCGGTAAGCATCGGCGGGTCGGGCGCGGGGCATGCTGACGCCAACAAAGATGGCCGCCCACACCCGGGGTACCCGGTAAGCATCCGAGGGTCGGGGGCGGGGTATGGTGACGCCGACAAAGATGGCCGCTCACATCCGGGGTACCCGGAAAGCATCCGAGGGTCGGGGGTGGGGCATGCTGACGCGGACAAAGAAGACCGCCAACATCCGGGCATGCAAGATGGCGGCCCCCACGTCTCACTAGCAGCGCTGCACTCCGCTCGCAGTTTAGACTGACAGACCTCGGCGAAATGGCCCCGCTTTCCGCAGCTGGAGCAGGTCACTTCTCGCGCTGGACAGCGTTTTCGGGGGTGCATTTTGAGGCCGCAGAAATAACAAAGCACAGGCTTCTGACGGGCCAGCGCCATGGTCGGGTTCGGGGAGCTCGTGGCATCGCGACTGGCAGCGTCGATTTCGCTCGCGGGAGCCGGCGGTGGCGGGGTCGGAGGCGTCCACGGAACCGGCGGGGAATCGCGCGACTGGACAGCGTCGGCGTAGTGCAGCGCAGCTTCCAGAGCGTTGGCCGTCTCGATCGCCGAGCGTAAGGTAAGATCGGAATGTTCCAGCAGTCGCTGGCGCACGTACACTGACCTCAGTCCCGTCACCAAGGCGTCTCGCACTAGCAGCTCCGCATGTTGTTCTGCCGCGAGCGTCTTGCAGTCACAAGCTCGGACGAGAGTCTGTAGTGCTCGGAGAAACTCCGCGCTCGATTCTCCAGGCCGCTGTAGCTAAACGATGTCTTGCGTAGACGGTGTTCACATGCCGCACGTACTGTCTGTTGAGGGCGTCCAGTGCCCCTTCGTAGGTCGGCAGGTCCCGGCTAATGGAATAAACTTTTGGAGTGACCCTCGAGAGGAGAATTCTGTGCATAACGGCGGTTTCAGTTGTACGAACCTCCTCCAAGTATGATTGGAAGCATGCAAGCCAGTGTTCAAAAGCGAGAGCTGCTTCAGGGTCTTGACTGTCCAAATCCAACCTTTCCGGACGTAAAACGGTTTCCATGTTTTAAAACTTCCAGTCAATAAAATTGATGCACCATCAATAACTCACTCTGAGACGAAAGGCGAGATATCGGCTTTTATTGACTGAAGAAGGAACCAGCAGCGAGTGACCATCATACTACATCCTGGAGAATGAGGCAGAGGATCAGACCTCGATCGCCTTTATACAGGGGCCTGTGGGAGGAGCCACAGGAGCAGTCAGAAGGGGGCGTGTCCAGACAGGCACATAGTTCACCACAGTGGTTGAGGCTTCAGCTACAACGCCTCTCAAAGGGAAGATGGAACGAGTACATCGAGAGGGGTGCTTTCTTCTTGCTACACGGAAGGGGTTAAACGAGCAGGAATGAGGTCCTACGAAGTGATTTTCGGGAACTCAGAAAAAAGCAGGACTTCCAGCATTGCAATCTCGGAATTCTGCCACAAACTATGTGCTGGTGTGGTGAGAATTCCATAACTTTAATATGTTGATGATGATCTGATGCAGGAGCGAGGGCTTCAGATTCATGGATCAATGGGCTCCCTTCCAGGCAGGTGGGAGACCGGGACAAACAAGGCCATTTGCATCTGAACCGGAGGGGAACCAAATTCCTCACCAGGAGGTTTAATGGTGTCACTTGACAGAGTTTGAACTCGAGTAGTAAGTGGGAGAATATACGTATGACAAGACCGTCTGGAAAGAACGAGAGCTAATAAACATGCTGGAACTGATGGGCTGAAATGAGCTTATTTCAACATTATGTTGTCGGAGGGATAAGGCTGGCAGCTCAACATTCCTGGCTTTCATTGTCCTACACGTGAGTTGGGGTAGGGTGGATTTAGCAGGAGCAGGGGTTACCCCACTGGGAATGTCCCAACGAACTGGAAGGCTCACTTGCAGAGGCAATCTGCAGTTACACTGATAGGATTATCATATTGGACCCCACTGACCAGTGCAGGGACTTTTATCTTCCCTAGAATTGATTGGATCTTGCTCAATACTAAGATGCACAAGATTTCTTCACTGAATCTGAAGAGTGTTTGAAACGTTATGTACAGAGCCCAACCAGAGGAGACAACAGACAGGAGGAATTTGTTTTGGGAAATGAGCCAGGCCAGCTGACAGCTAAGAGTCAGTGAATATTCTGGGATCTTATTTTCTTTCTTAGTGATGAGGAAGAATAAAATCAGATCTTGTATGAAGGTACTGAATTGCAGGAGTGCAAGTTAGTTGGGAGTAAGACAGAAGCCAAGGGGCATTGATTGGGAGCAGCCACCGTCAGACAAGTCCACATCTGACGTGCGGGAGCTGTTTAAAGACCAGCAGATCCGAGTTTGAAATTGAGGTACAGGATTTATCCACATTTGAAAAGGCATGGCTTGCTTAGTGACAATCAGCATGGTTTTGTGTGGGCAGATCACGCTTGACAAAATTGATCGAGGTTTCGGTGGTGGTGATACAGATTATTAGATATAGGAGTAGAATTAAGTCATTTGGCGTATCGAGTCTGCTCTGTCATTTCATATTGGCTGATACATTTTTCCTCTCAGCCCCAATCTCCTGCCTTCTCCCTGTACCCCTTCCAGTACTGACCATTCAAGAATCCATCAAGCTCTGCCTTAAATACCTAAAGTCCTGGCCTCCACAGCTGCCGCCTGTGGCAATGAATTCCACAGATTCACCAACTCTAAAGAAATTCCTCCTCATCTCCAATCTGAAAGTGAGCCCCTCTCTTCTGAGGCTGTGTCCTCTGGACTTAAACATTCCCATACTCTCCATATCAACTTTATCAAGGCCTTTCACCATTTGATAGGTTTCAATTAGTCATCACTCATTGTTCTAACTTCCAGGGAATAAAGGCCCAGAGCCATCAATCACTCTTCATATGACAAGCTGTTTAATCCTGGAATCATTTGTGAGAATCTTTTTTGAAACCCATCCAGTTCCATCTCATCCTTCCTAAGATAAAGGGCCCAAAACTGCTCCCAATACTCCAACTGAGACCTCACCAGTACTTCATAAAGTCTCATCATTACATCCTTGTTTTTATATTCTAATCCTCTTGAAATGAATGCTAACATCATATTTGCCTTCCTCACCACAGACTCAACCTGCAAATTAACCTTTAGAGAACCAGCACAATGACTCCAAAATCCCTCTGCAACTCATTTTTGTATCTTCTCTCCATTTAGAAAATAGTCAACCCTAATATCTCTTTAACTGATGTGCATGACCATACACTTCCCAGTTCTGTATTCGATCTGCCACTTCCTTGCCCATTCTCTTCATCCATCTGTCCTTCTCTATTTCCTCAGAAATACCTGCACCTCCACTTGTCTCTTCATATCATCTGCAAGTTTTGCAACAAATCCATCAAATCCATCGTCAATTTGGATAGGCATATAGACAGGAAGGGAATGGAGGGTTATGGGCTGAGTGCAGGTCGCTGGGATCAGGTGGGAGTAAGTGTTCGGCATAGACTAAAATGGCCGAGGTGGCCTGTTTCCGGGCTGTAATTGTTATACGGTTGTAAGAGACAGGTGGAGGCGCAGGTATTTTTCAGGAAATAGGGAAGGACTGGCAGATGAAGAGAATGGGCAAAGAAATCATTGACAGATAACGTAAAAAGAATCAGTCCCAACACCTTGGTGCTTGATGAAGGCAAGACTGTGACCATGATCTCTGTAGACCTTAGTGGGATTCAATATAGATTTTAATTTCAATTCAGAAATGGATTCCTCATAGAAGTCTATGTAGGGCTGGAAGTCCGTGTGCAGAGGTGATCCACGAGGCCTGATGCTGGGAATTAAGTTGTTTCTGATATATATCAATGTTTGGATGAAAATGTTGATGGGAGGTTTACAAGTTTACATGTGACAGCAAGATTGGTGGAATTGTGGACAGTGTAACTATTGATCAATGCACACAGTGGGACTTAGATCACAAACATATGCAGAGTAATTGCAGAATGAACTTAATCTGGGAGAGAATGTGTTATTGCACTTTGGGAGATCAAATGGAAGAAGGAAGTATAATGTTAATGATTGACCCCTTCACAGCATTGATGAAACGAGTGATCTTGGGGATCTTGGGATCCAGGCACATAGTTCTCAGAACGTGGCAAAACAACGGGTTAAGGTATACGGAATGCTGGTCCCCACTGGTCAGGGTGTGGAGTATAAGAGTAAGGGAGTCCTGTATTAAGACAGGCATACAAACGTACAGGGAATGGACCACGTCCAGGTAGGTCAACTTCTGGCAGAGTGAAGGATTAGAGGGACCTTGGGGTCTGAGTCCATAGGATGCTCAAAGCAGATGCCCAGGTTGACTCCGCGGTTAAGAAGGCGTATGGTGTATTGGCCTTCATCAATCGTGGGAATGAATTTAGGAGCTGAGAGGTAATGTTGCAGCTATACGTGACCATGGTCAGACCCCACTTGGAGTACTGTGCTCAGTTCTGGTTGCCTCTCTACAGGAAAAATGTGGAAGCCATTGAAAGGGTGCAGAGGAGATTTACAAGGATGTTGCCTGGAATGGGGAGCTTGCCTTATGAGAATAGGTTGAATCAACATGGTCTTTTCTCCTTGGAGCGAAGGAGGATGAGAGCTGACCTGATATAGTTGTACAAGATGATGAGAGGCATTGATCATGTGGATAGTCAGAGACTTTTTCCCAGGGCTGAAATGGCTGCCCCAAGAGGACACAGGTTTAAGGTGCTGGGGAGTAGGTACAGAGGAAATGCCAGGGTTAAGTTTTTTTTACTCAGAGAGTGGTGAGTGCGTGGAATGGGCTGCCGGCAATGGCGGTGGAGGCGGATACGATAGGGTCTTTTAAGAGGCTTTTAGATAGGTACATGGAGCTTAGCAAAATAGAGGGCTATAGTTAAGCCTGGTAATTTCTGAGGTAGGGGCAGGTTTGGCACAACATTGTGGGCTGAAATGCCTGTACTGTGCTGTAGGATTTTTTGTTTCTATGACTGAACTGGACCAAGGGTATTGAGTGAATTGAAAATATTCTTGTATCAATCTCCTGACGCACTTTTGAATAAGCTTTTATGCAGAGCTACTAGGAGTGTTCTTTTGTCTTCATGGTCTAGTTTTTGCGGGGATACTGACTACCAACAGTAGTGTAATTTTATTACAATCAATTGAAACACCTTGACTGCACATGGTGATCTCCATTTAACTGATAATGTAACTCCTAAAACCAACTGGCTGCACCAGAGATGATTTGGTGTGTGACATTAATGGGGGTGAATACATATACAGACAATTATTTTGTGTTTTATATCTGTAATTAATTTAGAGCACTTTGTAGAGATCTGTTTTCACTTTGACACAAGAGACTTATTCTGTTGATCAGTAAGAAAAAGCCAAATTTAATCTGCTGTGACTCAATATTGTAAAACAATAAAACATGAAAACTTCCAAGGGGCATGAATACCTTTCATATGCACTTTACATGTAGGGACAGTGATGAGAAAGGGGAGGGAAAGAAGACACGGGGAGGAATGGTCTCAAGATCCCCAGGAGCTCCTCCCGATGGGATAAAACACAAAAAGTGAAATATCCAAGAGAGATGAGAATGGAGCTGTGATGTTCAGGAGAGATATAATCAGAAGCAGATTGGAGTACTGCTGCATCGAGTAACTTTGCTCTGAGTGCTGCAACAACCACGATCTGCCGGTGGCAACCCATTCCAACTGAGTTTCCCATTCACATACCAGCATATCGGTGTCTTACAGCTGTCTTAATCTGTGATGGGTTGGTTATGGGGCAAGCTCCCACTTCCCATTAAATGCTCCCAATGGTGTGCGCCTCAAATTGCCTCCGTCAGCTAAAGCCAGCTGCTGACATTAACATTTGGCTTAGCTACTAAGCCCGACGGAACTGTTTCTAGTGTTGGGGGAAGGTGCAAATCTGTTTAGGAGCATCATATAACCAACTGCTATGGGCAGATGGGCTCGTCAACCATGCTTGGCAGCTTATCTAGTGGAAGGAAAACCCTGACCTCAAACCTGGACCCTCAATCTGGCTCTGGAGTTCTCCCTCATTGTGATCACATCTTCACAGACCCTTCACCACCAGGACTCTCTGTAATCCCACCTCATTACACAGATTACATCTGAAATGTCCTGTTCCTGGGTAAGATACTGCTGTAAGAAACTGTCTCTGACAACTCCACTAATTCCTCTTCCACTGTACCTGTTGGATTAGTTTAATCAATACACAGACTGAAGCAAACACACATAAAATGCTGGAGGAACTCAGCAAACAGTCGACATTTCGGGCTGCGAACCTTCATCGGGATGAGACAGAAAGGGACAATAGCCAGAATAAGGTGGTGGGGGAGGGGGAGGAGGACAAGTGAGTGGGGTGTGTGGTTTGTGGAGGGATGATGATGTGAGGAGCTGGGTGACAGACAGAAAAGACAAAGAGAGGAAGAGAAAGTAATCTAATAGGTCAGAATGTTGGACCACGTGATGACATGAAGGAGTTGAAGAACCTGAGAGAGATGATGGGCGGGTCATGAGGCTGTGTGAGGAGAAGTGAAGGGGTTAAATGGCAACAGAATGAGGGAAACAGAGTGCAGTGATATCCGGAATTGGAGAAATCAATGTTCATGTCATCAGGATTGGAGGCTACACAGTCATAATATGAGGTGTTGTTTGGCTAGCCTCTATTTGGCCTCATCGTGGGAAGAGAGAAGGCTACAGACAGACCTGTTGGTAATGGCGCACTGCTGGTCAGGGTCGACCATGGATATTGTACCCTCACTGTGAAAGTCAATATACAAGCCAGGGTAGTACGATACGTAAAGCAAGCTGTTGCCCATGCAGTGGCTCCTGCTCTCCATGCAGCTGATGAATTCACAGCAACAGCAGAGACCGATGGAGTCAGGCACCCGAGTAGTCGCATGATTACCAGCTTGCATTGAACATAGGACCGACAGGGAATTAGTGTTCACAGTGGGGACACAGATATCTGATGGTGACATTTCAACATTGTGCAATAATGTGTAATAACCGCCATCACGAGGGAGAAGCTAACAGGACAAAAAACAAACATTACCAGGTCCCAAGGACCGGCACTGAAGGCTGGAGAGAAAGTAGAGACACTGAAGTCTGTCAAAACTCACTGTGTTACAGAAGGTCCCAGTGGAGTTGAAAACCATTGTTGAATAAGGGTGGAAGATAAAAAGCAAGTGACTGTCGTCCAGTTAGCTTCACTTCAGCTACTGGAGTCTATAATCTGTGAAGAAATAACAAGTCATTTGGAAAAGTCTAATGCACTGAACTAAGTCAACAGGGCTTACAGTTAGATTCTTACAGGAACCCCTCAGCCCAAATGGTCCACACTGACCAAAGTTCCCATCTGAGCTTGTGGTCAGTAACCCCCTCACCACCACATTATGAACAAGGCTATCCTCCACCTTGTCCCATTTCCTTGCATTTAGCCCATATCCTTGAAAACTTTTCCTTTCCATCTACCTGTCCAATTACTTTTTTAATGTATATGACTCAAACACTCCCCTTGACAGCTCATTCCATTTACTGATCAGCCTGTGTGTGTGGAAAAGTTGCCCTTCAGGTTCCTATTCAATCTCATCTCAAACCAATGCCCTCCAGTTCCTGATTCCCCTACCCTGGCAAAAAGTTTGTTATTTGACCCAACCCAGGCCCCTTATAATTTTATGCACCTCTGCAATATCGCCACTCATTCTCCAACATTCCCGGGAAAATTGTCCAAAATACTTTCCACAAATCAGTCTTTCGAGATCCAGTAACATCCCCGTAAATCACCTCTGCACTCTTTCCAGCTCAGTGGTGGCAGTCATATAGCACAGTTACAAAAGCTAAACACTATTTATGAAATGCGGCTAAACCAACATGTTGTACAACTGCACCATTTCATCCCAGCTTCTATTTTCGGTGCCCTGACTGAAGGTTAGTGTTCCAAAAGCCTCTTCACCGCCCTGTCCATCTGGAACCTGGTTTTTGTCTCTGTAACCTGAGTTACTGAATGTTAAGTCATGTTTGACAAACATACCAGAGATTTGAGACTTTACAGGGGAAGTTGGAGAAGTAGAGATTTTGGATTGTCAGGAGCCATTTGCCAAGGAGCCACATGAAAGCTGGTGCACAAGACCAGATCTCAGTCCTGGGATGGAAGTGAGTTAATATTGACTGAAGACTGGTTATGATACTGAGACAGAATAACAGGTCTGTTTCAGGTTGGGATGACATAACTACTGGAGTGTCCCAGCAACCTGCTTTGGACCCTCCATTATTTAATATTGATATTAATGACCTGGAGGAGTGGCAGAGGGTGAGGAATCCATGATTGTCAACGACAGGGAATGTGGTATGGGCATGTTCTGATTGGACATTTAGTCTCTCCAACAGGATATGGGGAAGCTAGTGAGCAGAATACTTGGTAAATGGAGTTTAATGTGTGAAGTGTGATGACGTGGTACGAGGAATCAAAAGTCACTACTATTTATGTGGAGATAAATTGTCAATGAGAGAAATAGAGAGGGGTCGAGGTGCTGCCTGCAAAACAAAATAGAGATGGGTGCAGTGAAGGTCCAAAGCAGGTTGCTGGGACACTCCAGTAGTTATGTCATAGGACCATATATGACCAAGGTTCAGAGGTGTATCGTTCATTCACATTTATTGCTGGGGCACTAAGGCAGAGAAACAGAGAAGTGTTGTTACAGAGTCAAACAAACACACAATAATGGATTTTGGGAAGTGAAAGCAGGTCAGGACATACCCAGTGAATGACAGGGTCCTCAGGAGTGTTAATGAAAAGATAAACCTGAGGCACAGGTTCATAGTTCCCGGAAAGTGCCAGCACAGGTAGTCAAGGTGTGGAAGAAGGTGCACGTCATGCTTAACTTCATCGGCAAAGACTCTGAGAAGAGTTGGGACGTCACATTACTGTTGTACAAATCAATAATTAAACCACACCAGGAGTACCCTGTGCAGTTCTGGTCACCACGACAGTAAGGATGTGACTAAGCTGGAAAGGTGCAGAAACGATTCACAGGAATGTTACCTGGACTGGGGCCTGGAGTTACAAGGAAAGATCAGACCGACTGGGACTGTTTTCCCTGGAGTGAGGGAGGCTGAGGGGAGACCAGACTGAAGTTTTTAGAACTTTGAGAGGTGCAGACAAGGTAGACAGTCCGAATCACTTCCCCAGGCTAGAAATATCAAATACGAGAAGGCACAGCTTTAAAATGGCAGGGTGAGAATTTAACGTTGGATTTCACGGCAGGTAAGATTTCTGTTTCTGTACAGAGAGCGGAGAGGGCCAGGTTTCGGCTGCCATGGGGGGGTGGTGGTGTTGGAAGCAGATATGATAATGACATTTAATCGGGGTTTAGATAAGCCATGAATATTCAGAGAATTGAAGCACATGAATTATACACAGGCTGAAGAGATTTAGTTTCATTTGGCATCGTGTTCAGCAGAGACATCATGGGAAGAAGGGCTTCTTCCTGTGCTGTACTGTTCTGTGTTCTCGGTGAGCCTCAGTGACGGGGGAGTCTTTATCTGGGCTCACAGACAGAAGAAGGGCCTGTTCCTGTGCTGTACTGTTCTGTGTTCTTGGTGAGCCTTAGTGACGGGGGAGTCTTTAGCCGGGGTCACAGACAGGCGTATCTGTGGCAAAGAGAGAGACTGTAGGATGGTGCATTACCTCCCTGGTACCAGAGCCAAGGATGTACCTGAACAATTACAGGCCATTCTGGAAGGGCAGGGTGAGCAACCAGAGGACGCGTCCATATCGGTTCAAACAAATGAGTCAAAGTCCTGCAAAGAGACTTAGAGAGTTCGGGAAAAAGTTAAGCAGAATCTCTTGGGGGGTGGTGGGGGTAATTCCAGTGTCACCTGCTAGCGAGGGAAGAAATAAACAGGTGGTACAGGTATATGTGTGGCTAACAAGCTGGTGCAGGTTAGTTACATAGATCATTGAGTTTTTTTTCAGGAGGGGCGATGGGAAGAGTAGACAAACAAACAAATTGCAGTGTCTCAGTAGCAGATAAACAAAATTAGAAGTAAGAGAAAGAATAAAAAGTTACCACAAACAGTCTGACATGAGGGGTGTCATCACTTCCCCGGCTACAGGTTGACTCATTACAGAGCCCAGGGTCAGAATGACTTCATGCAGCGCTCCTTGGAGCAGCGCAGTGGTGTTAGTCTGATACTGAAGATGCTCCTCTGTTCAGCCAAGGAGGCATGCAGAGGGTGAGAAACATTGTCCAGAATTGTCAGGATTTTCTGTCGGGTCCTTTGTTCCACCATGGCCTCCAGTGTGTCTAGTTTCACTCCAATAACAGAGCCAGCCTTTCTAATCAGTTTATTCTCAGATGCCACTGGCCCAGTACACCACTGCATAGTTAGGCCAAGTTAATGAACACAGTGGCACCGAGGGTCTGAAGTGCGTTTGTATCAGTGCCGGGTGTGGAACAGTTAATGCAAACGTACTTAGAGTCAGAATTAGCACAGGGCACAGTGATTCAGCCATTACAGAGAAGGGCAGGACTGGGAGCTAAACATTCCAGGATTCAGGTTCCGACAGTCCAGAGGGAGGTGAATGAGGTTTGGGGAGCTGTACTGCTGATCAGGCAGAAGGTCACAAATTCAAGGTCATCCCGGAGGCTCCTCCAGTGAGACACTGTGCGTGGAACTCAGGAATGAAAAAAGTGAAATCACTGTGATGGGATTATACTGTAGGGCTCCCGATAACCAGTAAGAGAGAGGAACAGATATTTTGGCAGGTTTTGGACTGATGTAAAAACAACAGAGTATCTATAGTGAATAAACTCCCCAGAGTGACTGGGACTCCCTTATCATCTGAGGCTTGATTGAGGCATGATTTGTTAAGTGTTTTCAGCAAGGTTTCCTGAAACAGTATGTAGATGATCCACCAGGGAGGGAGAATTTCTTGACTTTGCCTTGGGAAATATGGGACTCACCAGGTTATGGAAGGAACAACCAGTGTTCCAAGAGGAATTAGACAGGTCCTTCAGTGGAAATAACCTGCTGAGCTGTGGGAACAGAGTGGGGAATGGGACTGTAGAAACGTTGCAGCAGGAGTTGCTATAAACTTGTTGGTCAAATAGTCCAGATCATCCCAGAATGATCATGTGACCAGTAATATTCTGAAAAAATTTATACTATTCTCCAGTGAACCATCATAGCTCCTGGTTGGATAAGATCAATTGTGGGATAAGGACACACTTCTGTAAAATCACTGACACCATATTCCAAGCACACTGAGCTGCCAGAGCACTGCATTGGCTAGTGAGGACACAAACCAGTACAACACCCGGCTCTCTAATACAAAGTTGAAAGCTGAAAGTAAATGTATTATCAAAATACATTTCTATCATCATACGCAACCCTGGGATTTATTTTTTTTGGGCATACTGTTGGTTTGTTAGAGCTGTTGGGCAAGGTATAAAGTAATTTGGCAGGGCCATGAGAACTGGTGTGAAAGGACTCAGGATAGGACAGCTGGTAAAGAAAGAAAAGATAGCATGCAGTCACTCTGTCAGGAAGAGCGAGCAGACGACAGGACATAACTGCAGCCAGCAGATGGATGCCAAATCAATAAAGGTAGCAAATCCAATATTCGAAGTGTTATACATCAATGCACAGAGTATAAAAAATAAGGTGGATAATCTTATTGCCCTGTTAAGGATAGGCTTGTATAATGTGATCATCACGGAATCACAGCTGATAAATATTTATAGTTGGGAGCTAAATGCCCAAGTGAGACAAATCAGAGGGACAGGAAGGTAGGCAATTGGGATGGCCTGGCTCTGCTGCTAAAGAATGGTATCAAATCAGTAGGAAGACGTGCCATAGGATGGAGAGATGTTGAATCATTGTGAGTGGAGTTTAAAAAAAAATACGTGTAAATGGACGCTGATGCAGTTATAAACAGGCGGTCAACAGTTGTTTGGATGTGGACCACAGATTACAACAGGAAAGAGAAAAGGCATGCCAAACGGGCAATGTTATTGGAGATTTCAACATCCAGGTCAACTGGGAAAATCAGGTACGAAATAGATCTCAAGAGAGTGAGGTTTTGAATGCCTGAGAGATGGCTTTTCAGAGCAGTTTGTCATTGAGCCTACTAGGGAATAAGCTATACTGGGTTGTGTGTTATTTAATGAACAAGAGGCAATTCGGGAACATAAGGTAAAAGAGCCCTTAGAAAGCAGTGATCACAGTATCATTGAGTTCAACTTGAAATTGGACAGGGAGAGAGTACAGTCTGACATAGCAGTGCTTCAGTGGAGTAAAGGTAGTAACAGTGGTATGAGAGAGCAGTTGGCTAAAGTAAATTGGAATGAGATGCTGGCAGAGATGGCAGCAGAGCCGCAAAGGTGGAAACAATGAGGGAGGTACAGGATAAATGTACTCGAGAAACTAATAATAACTCAAATGGCAAAATAGGACAACTGGTTCAGCTGACTTCTCCAATCTGCACTGAACTAAGCATCTGTGCACTTACTCTCTTTGAGCATTTCAGTTCAACACGCTACAGAACTTGCTTGTGTTTATTGTTTGCAGGATTTGTCTTTCTTTCTGCACATTGGGTGTTTGATGGTCTTCTTATTTTATTGGTGGGTTCTTTTGGCTTTCTTTGTTTTATGGCAGCCTGCTTGAAACAAACCTCAAAGTTGTAGAATGTATACGTACTTTGATAATAAATTTACTTTGAACATTCATTCGAAAACCTAATGCTTGAGGGATAAAATAAGGACAAAAATTTAACGAAACTTAAACCTGATGCTTTTTTAATTACAGGCCAGGATGCAGAAGAGTGGAAAATGACAAAAATGCTTCCTCTTTTTAAGAATGCGATAGGGATATACCCGGGTGACTCTTACATTAGTGGGAGGGATATTACTGGAAAATATATTTAATGATAAAATCAGCTCAGACTTCATCAGGCAATGGTCCGATCACACTTGGAGTATTGTGAACAGTTTTTGGCACCTTACCTAAAAAACTACATGCTCACATAGGAGAGGGTCTAGAGGAGGTTCACAAAAATGATCCTGACAATAAAAGGGTTAATGAACAAGGATTGGTTGATGGCTCTTGGCCTGTACTCTCTGGACTTTAGAAGAATGACGGAATCTCACTGAAACTGATCAAATATTGAAAAGCCTAGAATGAAGCGGGGAGGGTAGTTCCGATAGTGGGGCAGTCTTGGACCACCGGGCACATACCGTTAGAACAAAGATATGGAGTAATTTCCTAATCTGTGCTGCCTATGTCAGCATGTTGTTCATTGACCATAGCTCAGCGATTAACACCATCATTCCCACAGTCCTGATCAATTAGCTACGGAACCTGTTCTCTCTGCGATTGGATCCTCAACTTCCTAACTGGGAGACGACAGTCTGTGCAGATTGGTGATAAAACGGGCTAACCCCTATTGACATCAATGGATCTGGGGTTGAGAGGGTAAACAGCTTTAGGTTCCTCGGCATCAACATACCCGAAGATCTCACGTGGTCTGTGCGTACTTGTTGAGTGTTGAAAAAGGCATAACAGCGTCTCTTTCACTTCAGATCACTGAGGACGTTTGCTATGGGCCCCCAAATCCTAAGAACTTTCTACAAGGGCTCAATTGGGAGCATCCCGACAGGCTGCATCACTGCCTGGTATGGGAATTGTACCTCCGTTAATCGCAGGACAGACCAGCGCATTTGTAGTTGTGAACTTCCCATGATTCAGGACATTTACAAAGCCCGGTGTGAGAAAAGGGCCCGAGGGATCATTGTGGACCCGAGTCACTTCAAGCACAATCTATTCCAGCGGCAACCATCCGGGAAACATACTGCTGCATAAAAGACCGGAGCAACAGGCTGCTGGACAGCTCCTTCCACCAGGCTATCAGACTGATTAACACACGCTGATTTGAGGGATCCTCTATGTACATTGGTTATTCTATTTATTATCAATTATTATAAATTACTATGATTGCACATTGCATATTTAGATGGAGACATAACGTGGATTTCTACTCCTCACGTACGTGAAAGATGCAAGAAATAAAGTCAATTCAAATATCTCCTCTTCACTGATGAACAACACTGGCCCTGGTGCACCTCAAGGATGTGTGTTTTGCCAACTGCTCTACTCCCTCTATACCCATGACTAAATATAGCTCAAATGCAATCTATAAATATGCTGCATACAACCTTTGTCAGTAGAATCTCAGATGGAGATGATTGGACATACAGGACTGGGACATACCAGCAAGTTGAGTGGTGTCGCAGCAACAACCTTGTGCTTCAGACAAAACAGCTGATTGAGACAAGGGAACACGAACCAATCCTCAAAGAGGTATCAGAAGTGGACAGTGAACAATTACAAGTTCCTGGGTGTCAACATCTCTGAGGATCTATTGATGCAGTTACAGAATAAAGAAGGCAAGACAGCAGATATATTTCATCAGGAGTTTGAAGTTATTTGGGTTATCATTTTAAAACACCCAGAAACTGTTGTAGATGTATTCAATATATATTATTCATATATTCAGTTTTTGCAGTATATTAATTTACTTAATATACATATCCATAACACACATACTGTAATTTATTTATTATTTCTATATTATCATGTCCTGCATTGAACTGCTGCTGCTAAATTAACAAATTTCCTGACACCTGCCGGTGGTAATAAACCTGATTCTGGTCCTGACTCTGTACCCACCGTCCCATCACACTCTCCCTTGGTCAGACTCGGAGTGATGCTCCCTGCACATCATCCCTTCACACAGTCCCGGGGTCAGAAAAAGACTGAAGCTTCATACACACAGACCCGTCATCCACTCCCGTGTTCAGCCACAGAGTGAAGCTCCCGAATACCCCGTTCCATTACACAGCCCCATGGTCAGTGATAGAGTGAAGCTCCTTCCACACCGTTCGATCACTCATTTCTTGGGTTAGAAACGGAGTGAAGCTCCCCTGCGCACGGCCCCAACACTCTCTCCCGCAGTCAGAAACAGAGTGAATGTCCGTCCGCTCCGACACAACGCACAGTCCCTCGGACAGTCAAAGAGTGAAGCTCCCCATCCACACCGTCCCATCCCACACTCACGGGGTCAGACACAGACAGAATCTGCCGCCTCGCAGTCCGCTAACACTATAACGGATTCAGAATAAGAGAGAACCTCACTCTTCACTCTCGCTCCCCCCTCTCACCCATCACCAGTACTTCACCGTTCCTGTAGTCTCCAACAGTGTGTCTGTCTCAGAGATAATAAGTTTGTGTGAGACCAGAGGTAGAACTGTGGAAGGAGGGGGCGGAGAGAGAGGGCTGTGGAGGGGTGCTCAGTTTGCAGCCACTGGGAGGACGTTGTAATAAAGCACACGACGGGCCTTTGCTCACAGAGACGTAGAGGAGCTGACAACCGAGAGATCGATATCGGGTGCAAATGAGACGAAATAACACCGACGGTGTGCAAGGAGATTCACCATGTGTCTGAACAAGGGGGTGTGTAATGAGACACTGTGGAGGGAACTTCACCATGTGTTTCACCCCAGGAGTGTGTGATGGGACGGAGTGGAGGGATATTCACTATGTGTCTGACCCCGGGAGTGTGTGAAGGGACGGTGTGGAGGGAGATTCATTCTGTGTCTGATCCCGGGAGTGTGTGATGGGACGGTGAGGAGAGAGCGTCACCATGTGTCTGAATCCGGGATTGCTTGATGGGGCGGTTTACAAGGAGCATCTACCAAGGGTGTATGTGGTGGAACGTTGTGGAGGGAGATCCATTCTGTGTCTGACCTCGTGGTAGTGAGATAGGACGGTGTGGAGGGAGATTCACTCTGTGTCTAACCCTCGGGAGTGTGTGATGGGACGGTGTGGAGGGAGATTCACTCTGTGTCTGACCCCGTGACAGTGAGATAGGACGGTGCGGAGGGAGATTCACTCTGTGTCTGATCCCCGGGAGTGTGTGATGGGACGCTGTGGAGGGAGATTCACTCTGTGTCTGACCCCGTTAGTGTGTGATGGGATGATGTGGAGGGAGATTCACTATGTGTCTGACTCCGGGAGTGTGTAATGGTATGGTGTGGAGGGAGATTCACTTTGTGTCTGATCCGGGAGTGTGTGATGGGAAGTTGTGGAGGGAGATTCACACTTTGTCTGACCCCGGGAGTGTGTGACGGGACGCTGAGGAGGGAGATTCACTCTGTGTCTGACACCGGGCGTGTGTGATGGGACGGTGTGGAGGGAGAATCAATCTGTAATTGAACCCGAGAGAATGTGGTAGGACGGTGTGGACGGAGCTTATCTGGGTGTCTGACCCCCAATATATGAAATCGGATAGAGTGGAGGGTGCTTCACTCTGGTGTGGATATATCACACATTACTCTTGCTCTTTTGTATTTATTTCAAGAAGCTTTGAAACCGAGTTAGAACAATGTTGCTTCGCCCCATACTTTGACACCGGCCCATCACGCATTCCAGGCTTCAGGTGTAAAGTAAACATCCCTATGAACTGTCTGATCAAACACACTCGGCGGGTTAGAGAGTGAAGCTCCTCATGCACTTTCCCATCTAATGGTCCTGTTGATTTCAAAACACAGTCCCAGCGCATGCTTATTTGTCTAGACGGCTAGACACACACACACTCTCTCTCTCTCTCTCCCTCTCTTTCTCTCTCTCTCTCATCCAGACACAGACACAGCCGTGACTACACATCTCCTCCCGCACCCCCACCACTTTATCCACTACCCGCACCCCCATTTCCGAAGCCCCCATTTCGTTTCACCTCGCCGCTTACTTACTGTGGAGAAAATAACTAATCCCCACTGTCAAGTGAGCGGCGCCATTCACGGAAACTGTGCAGACGGTCCGGTCACATTTCAGTCCAGTGAACTTTCACTATGAGCGGGAGAGAATGGGAAGGGAGAAGGTTGGTAGAGAGGGTGGGGAGAGAGAATGAGAAGGCTTCGTGAGGAGGACAGTGAGATAGAAAGGCAGAGGAAAGGGAGGGAGTAGAGGAAAACGGAGAGAGCATGAGAGAGGAGCGAAATTGAAGCAGGTTAGCGGCATTCAATAAACAATATCCCATAGGCAATAGGTGCAGAAGTAGACCGTTCGGCCCTTCGAGCCTGCACCGCCATTCTGAGATCATGGCTGATCATCTACTATTAATACTGTCTTGTCCCCCATTTCCCTCGGTTACCCTATCCATAAAGATACCTAACTAGCTCCTTCATTAAAGCATCCAGAGAAATGGCCTACACTGCCTACTGAGGCAGTGCATTCCACACCCTCACAACACTCTGGGAGAAGAAGTTTTTCCTTAACTCTGTCCTAAATTACCTACCCCTTATTCTCAAAACATCCCCTCTGGTACTGGACTCTTCCAGCATCTGGAACATATTTACTGCCTCTATCTTGTCCAATCCCTTAATAATTTTATAAGTTCCAATCAGATCCCCTCTCAATCTCCTTAATTCCAGCGTTTACAAGCCCAGTCTCTCTAACCTCTGCGTAAGACAGTCCGGACATCCCAGGAATTAACCTTGTGAATCTACGCTGCAATTCCTCTGAAGCCAGGACGTGCTTCCTTAACCCTGGAGACCAAAACTGTACAAAATTCTTCAGGTGTGGTCTCACCAGGGCTCTGTAAAATTACAAAAAGATTTCCTTGCTGTTGTACTCACTTCCCTTTGCAATAAAGGCCAACATTCCATTAGCTTACTTCGCTGCCTGCTGCACTTGCTCATTCACCTTCAGAGACGGATGAACAAGGACTCCGAGATCTCTTTGTATTTCTCTCTTACTCTACACCGTTCAGATAATAATCTGCCTTCCTGTTCTTACTCCCAAAGTGGATAACCTCTCACCTGTTCACATTAAACGTCATCTGCCAAGTATCTGCCCACTCACTCAGCCTGTCCAAGTCACCCTGCATTCTCCTAACGACCTCATCACATGTCACACTGCCACCCAGCGTCGAATCAGCAGCAAACTTGTTGATATTATTCTCAATGCCTTCATCTAAATAGTTGATGTAAATCGTGAACAGCTGTGGTCCCACTACCGAGCCCAGTGGCACCCCACTAGTCACTACCTGCCATTCCGAGACATACACATTCACCGTTACACTTTGCTTCCTATCTGCCAACCAGTTTTCTATCCATGTCAATATCTTCCCCCTCATGCCTTGATTTTACCCAACACTCACACATGTGGGATAATATCAAATGCCTTCTGCAAATCGAGTACACTACATCCACTGGATCTCTCTTGTCTAACTTCCTGGTTACATCCTCAAAAAACTCCAATAGACTAGTCAAGCATGATTTTCCCTTGGTAAATCCATGCTGGCTCGGCCCAATCCTATCACTGCTATCTAGATATGCCATTATTTCATCTTTAATAATGGACTCTAGCATCTTCCCCACTACTGATGTCAGGCTGACAGGACGATAGTTCTCTGTTTTCTCACTTCCTCCTTTCTTAAAAAGTGCATTAACATTAGCCATCCTCCAATTCTCAGGGACTGATCCTTAATCTAACGAACATTGGAAAATGATTACCAATGCATCCGCAAATTCCAGAGCCAAGTCCTTTGGTACCCTAGGATGCAGACCATATGGACCTGGGGATTTGTTAACCTTCAGTCCCATCAGTCTACTCATCACCATGTCCTTCCTAATGTCAATCTGTTTCATTTCCTCTGTTAGCCTATGTTCTTGGCCCATCCATACATCTGGGAAATTGCTTGTGTCTTCCCTAGTGAAGACAGATCTAAAGTATTTATTAAGTTTTTCTGCCATTTCTCTGTTTCCCATAACAATTTCACCCAAATCATTCTTCAAGGGCCCAACATTCTTCTTAACTATATTCTTTCTCTTCACATATCTAAAAACGCTTTTGCTGTCCTCCTTTATATTCCTGTCTAGCTTGCGTTCGTACCTCATTTTTTCTCCCCGTATTGACTTTTATTTAAGTTCTGTTGTTCCTTAAATTTCCCAATCATCTGTCCTCCCACTCACTTTAGCTCTGTCATACTTCCTTTTTTTTAATGCTATGCAGTCTCTGACTTCCTTTGTCAACCACTGTGGCCCCTTTCCCCCTTTGAATCCTTCCTTCTCCGGGTGATGAACTGATTTTGCACCTTGTGCATTCTTCCTAAGAATACCCACCATTACTGTTCCACTGTCTTTTCTGCTAGGATATCCGTCCCTTTAACTATGGCCAGCTCCTCCCTCAGGGATCCATAGTCTCCTTTGTTCAACTGCAACACTGACTCTTCCGAGCTGCCCTTCTCCTGCTCAAATTGCAGATAAAAACATCATATTATGGTCACTACCTCCTAATGGCTCCTTTACTTCAAGATCGCTTAAGCATTCATGGGTTAGAAATAGGGAGAAGGTGAGGGGAAAGTTGGGGACGCAGAGAGAGAAAATGATAGGCAGAAGGCGATGGAGGGTTTTTGAGTGAGCTCCGGAACTCCGTCTGCGGGGCTGACGTCACTGCTATTTTTATTTTTTGCTGCCTGTATGCCGGCCAATTCAGTGTAGCAGCACGCTTTCAATACTTCTCTGAAATACTGAAAACGCCCAGCTTCTGTTCCAATGGGTGAAGAGAGTAAAACCACAAACACTGCTCAGCGTGTGTTGGTTTCCTGTAAACTTCAATATCTAAATATATGCACAGAGGTCCTGAATAAACAGGATGTTGCGGGAGGGGTTGAGCTGCTGGTTCTAAACCTCTTGGACAGTAAATGCAATTTATCCGCCCGAGAGGGGGAATAGAAGAAAAAAAGAGAGAGCTCGAGAGTGAAGCAAAATTGATACCCTCCAGAAATCAACCATCTCCATTCCTACCCCTCTCTCTACATTGTCTTCCACTTCTTTCCCTCCACTTGTTCCAGTGATACCCCTTTCTGACTCGTCACTCACGATTCTCTCTCCTCCAAACCCTAACCTTCCCCTCACTCTCCCTCCCTCTGTTGCTCCCCACTCTCACTACTTCCCCCGTGCCACTCCCATCCCTCCAGACCACCCTCCCCTCACACCCTCAATCTCTCCCTCCTCCAGCACCACCTCCCCCGGCTCTCGGCTCCTCTCTTTATCAGCTGCTCATCCGGTGTTTGTGTCGCTCGGATCTACTGGTCGACAGGGGCATTCTCTGACAACGGTTACTTCCCCTCGTTGAGCTCAGAGATGCAGAGGATCCTCGGCAGGATAGACAACAGTGAGACATACACTAATATCCAGCTCGTAAATCCCAACTCACCGTCTCCATTGAGGGGTAATTGGGGCAGGGACAGAGGGAGGGAATTTCAATCTATTTCTAATCTCGGGAGTGTGCGATGCGGGGTTGTGGAGAGAGATTCACTCTGTCTCTGACCCCGGGAGTGTGTGATTGGACAGTGTGGATGGAGATTCATTCTGTGTCTGACCCTGGGATTGTGTGATGGGACGGTGTGGAGGGAGATTCACTCTGTGTGTGACCCCGGGAGTATGTGAATGGGATGGTGTGGGGGAAGCCTCACCCTGTTTCTGACTCTCACTGTTATGTCAACAGAAGACCCTGATGTATCGTATGTGAAATTTAATTTCAAGACCATCTCTGTTCCCCGTTCCGGACGAATGGAGGTCAGTTTCACTTTGTTGGTTTGACTCTGTTCAGCTGATGTGTCTCTTCCTGTCAAAAAATCTCATCGGAAGCACACCGTTAACCCTAATTATTCCCTGTTAGACAATGTCAGAGGCAACTCGTGCGAGACTGGATGAGAATCGAGCAGTCGGTGCAGAGAACGCCATGAGATTTCCTGTGTGGTGGGAGTACCGTGAGACGGGTTTAAACTGGGGGCACTGAGGAGGGAGTGCTGTGTGTTCAGGTGGGGGGTGCGAGAGCAGGGATTGCTGTGGCATGGTCGGTGAGCAGGAAACACCTTGGGAAGTCTGGCAAGGAGGGAAGAGAGTGGTAAAAGGCAGTGAGGAACCCTAACTCTAAAAATAATGTTGAGTTATGTGGAAATTGTGTTCCAATAATTTGTTCCAGTAAAACTCTTAAATTTGTCCAACAATTTTGAATTTTAGAACAAGATCAAGTAGAATGTCAAAAATGTACCAATTTCTTGATTACATCGGAAAAATTGATCAGATAAATTTGGGTTTAATGTATTTAGTTTTTTTGTGGCATAATATACAATTGATGTAAAAATTTATATTGCACCAATCTTAACAGGACCTTTGTTGTATTTGTCATACTATCAAGACATAGTCATGACCAATTTGTTTCTTCAATTTTAATATTCAAGTCAGATTCCCATTTTTGTCTTGACTTATGAATCCCTTGTTTTTGAATCAAACTATA
Source organism: Hypanus sabinus (assembly GCF_030144855.1). NCBI lineage: Eukaryota > Metazoa > Chordata > Chondrichthyes > Myliobatiformes > Dasyatidae > Hypanus > Hypanus sabinus. Next base: position 12,180 of record NW_026781249.1, on the reverse strand, counting down.
CGTACAAGAAATATTTTTTTTTTATTTTTTTCCTTTTTAAATTAATGTTTTTATTTCATTAGATTTCGGCAATAACATTGTTTGACCCATTTTTACTCTTAAATTAGCCCGTAATTGGAAATAACAAAAACAATGTTTTGGTTGATATTTTGAATGTATTCTGTAATTAATCAAATGATATTAATATACCTCCTTCAAAACAATCTCTTATATATCTAATCTCTATTTGAAACCAGTTGTATAACAGTTGATTATCCATTGTAAAAGGAATAAGTTTATTTTGAATTAAAGGTCTATTTGCTGATAAAGATTTCCTTATCTCATCATCACATTTAATTTATTCCATAGATCAATGAAATGTTTTAATATAGGGTATTCTTTCTTTTCCCGTAACCATTTAGATTCCCATTTATATATAAAATCTTCTGGTGTATTTTCTCCTATTTTATCCAGTTCTATTCTAATCCATGCCGGTTTATCTTTATCAAAAAAAGATGCAATAAATCTAAGTTGATTTGCTTTATAATAATCCTTAAAGTTTGGAAGTTGTAATCCTCTTAGATAAATTTCCATGTCAAGTTTTCCAACGATATTCTTGACATCCTACCTTTCCAAAGGAACTTCCTCACACATTTATTCAACTCTTGAAAAAACTTATGGGGTAGTTGTATTGGTAGTGTTTGGAATAAGTATTGTAATCTAGGGAATATATTCATTTTACTGAATTTACTCTACCTACTAATTTTATTGGTAATATCATGCATTTATCAAGATCTTCTTGATTTTTTTCAATAATGGTAAATAATTTAATTCATATAAATTATTTATATCATTATCAACCCTTATACCTAAATAAGTTATACCACATATTGTCATCTAAATTGAGTTACTAATCGACATTGACTATAATATCCTTTAGTAAGTCGTAGAATTTCACTTTTATCCTAATTTATTTTGTAGCCTGATATTTTCCCATATTCTTCCAATCTAGAAGATAATTTACGCAGCGAGTTGAATGGGTTTGTTAAATAAAGCAGAACATCGTCAGCAAATAATTTAATTTTGTATTCCTCCTGGTTAACTCTGAAACCCTTAATATCTGGGTCCATATTAATTAATTCAGCTAATGGTTCTTTCTCCAACACAAATAAAGCAGGTCATAATGGATAACCTTGCCTAGCTGACATTTTTAACTGAAATGGTGTTGAAATTTGAATATTTGTCACTACTTTAGCTTTGGGATTATTACTTAAGGTTTTAATCCATTTTATAAAGGGTGCTCCTAATCCATATTTTTCCAATACCTTAAATAAAAAAAATCCCATTCCAATTTATCAAATGCTTTTCCAGAATCTAACGCAACTGCACACTCATTTACTCCCTCTTTTGTGCCAAATGAATCATACTAAGTAAACTAGTTACATTATCTGCCGATTGTCTGTTTTTCATAAATCCTGTTTGATCCATATGTATTAATTTTGGTAAGTATTTCGATAATCGTCCAGATAAATTTTCTGCTGTTATTTTATAGTCAGTGTTTAACAAAGAAATAGGTCTATAAGATGTGGACTTTAAAAGATCTCTATCTTTTTGTGGCAATACTATTAAGATAGCTGTCGAAGAAGATTCTGGAAGTTTATGTGTTCTTTCCGCTCGCTATATTAACTCCATAAAAGGAGGAATCAGTAAATCTTTAACTTTTTTTTAAAATTCAGGCGGGAAACCATCTTCTCCTGGGGAATTATTACTTTGAAGTGATCCCAGAGCTTCTTCGACCTCTTTTAATGTAAAAGGCATATCTAATCCCTTCTGTTCTTCCGAGGTCAATTTTGGAAGAGATATTTGTGATAAAGATCTTTCTATCTTGACATTATCATTTTGTGATTCTGATTGATACAGATCGGAATAAAAATTCCTAAAAGTTTCATTAATTTCTAAAGGTTTGTAAGCAATTTTATTTACTGTTGTTCTAATTGCATTTATCGTTTTAGAAGTCTGCTCTGTTTTTAACTGCCAAGCAATAACCTTATGTGATCTTTCAACTAGTTCATAATATCTCTGTTTAGTTCTCATTTTTTTTTTTCTGTTCGATGTGTCTGAAGTGTATTATAATGTAACTTCTTGTTAATAAGTTGTCTTCGTTGTTCTTCTGACATATATCTTTGAGATTCTTTTTCTAATTTTGTAATCTGTTTTTCCAATTGTTCAATTTCTGTCAAATATTCCTTCTTAATTTTAGAAGCGTAACTTACTGTCTGGCTTAAATATGCCTTCATTGCTTCCCACAATATGAATTTATAATCACCTGAATGTGAATTTGTATCTAAAAGAACTGAATCTGCTTTTTCATTAAATCATAGAAATCTTGATTTTTTTATAATATTAAATTAAATCTCCATCTATAAATCGATTCCTTTTTATCTATTATTATTATTATTGTCAACATCAAAGGAGAATGATCTGATAATATTCTCGCTTTATATTGCATATTTTTCACTCAGTCTTGAATATTCGTTGTTAATAGGAAAAAATCTATCCTTGAATACGTTTTATGTCTATTTGAATAAAATGAATAATCTCTTACTTTTGGGTTAATTCTTCTCCATATATCAATTAAATTTAAATCTTTCATCAACGATAAAGTTAATTTTGCTACTTTTGATTTTGTAACAACCTTTGTTGATCTATCTAAAACTGGATCTAGACGAAAGTTAAAATCTCCACCGAATAATATTTTGTCATGTGCGTCAGCCAAATTCAAAAATAACTCTTGTATAAATTTTACATCATTTTCATTTGGTGCATTAATATTCATGAGTACATAGTTCTGGAAAAAAATGACAATGTATAATTACATATCTGCCCACCGAAACAACTAATACATTTTTGTATTTTAATTGGTAAAGTTTTATTAACCAAAATTGCAACTCCTCTCGCCTTTGAGATAAAAGAAGCCGCAATAATATTTCCAACCCGATCTTTTTTTAATTTCTGATGTTCTATCTCTGGGTGTGTTTCTTGTAAAAAAAAAGCTATATCTATTTTCATTTTCCTAATATATGTTAAAACTATTTTTCTTTTCACTGGTGCAATAAGCACATTAGCATTAAAACTTTAAAAAATCAATAAATTAGTCATTGTTGTTAATTGGGTTACTCCAATCTATAATAATACCTAATCTTTCAACTTCCGTGGTACCTTCGGGAGTATTTTTAAAATTCACCTTGTTTCTATGTGTGTCCCCACCGATCATCCAGGCAAAGAAAGAAAGATAGAAGATAAATAGATTATTTAAAAAAAACAATATACCCCCCACTTCTAATTTTGTGGATAAAAAAACAGAGCATTACCCCCCTCTGTTGTACGGGTCATGGCAATCGCCATGATTACCACGAGAATCCCGTAGCAATTGATCCGAAGCTCCCCCAGCTCCTCCGCAACATAGAAAAGTATATATATGAAGAATAAAATAATAACACTACTCTCAATTGATATTTCTCTAATGTTTTACCTTTCTCCCCTGTATCTTATAATTTAAATAAATTTAAATATTATTCTGTCGTTAAATATCCATCAATACCATTCACTTTTCCTGTATCATCTTTAATCGGTTTCGCTTTGAAACCTTTGAGTGTAGTTAGCGAATATTTGGGGGTTTTTGTGCGAACTCTTCCGCGTCTTGATAATCGGTAAAAAATCTTAATTTTCCATCCTCTAAAAAGTTATCAGTGTTGCTGAATGACGCATCATGAATTTGTAACCCTTTTCCCATGAAACATTTTCCGCTGGGTTAAATTCCTTCTTTCTCTTCAAAAGGCTATAACTTATATCAGGATAGAAAAGAACTGCTTTCCCTTTTGGGGTCAATGGCCCGTGTCTCTTTCTGGCACATTAGGCAGCCGCCTTCAGGATCTTTTTTTTTTCTTGGTATCTTAAGCATTTTCTCAAAATTGATCGTGGACTTTGATCAACTTGAAGTTTTGATTTTAAGGCTCGATGAGCCCTTTCAATTTCAATTAACTGAGATCCTTCTTCCATTTCCAAGTTTTCCGTAATCCATTTTTGAAAAAAAAATTATTAGATGTTCTTCTTCTATACTTTCTTTAAGTCCAACAATCTTAATATTGTTTCGTCTGCTATATTTTTCAAGCATATCCACTCTTTCCAATAACTGTTTTTTTTCTGATGTCCAGGGAGAAATATTATCTTCCATTTTGTTCCTGCTTTCAACAATGTCTTCCGTTGTTACTTTCAAGTCTGTAATTCTCTTATCCATTTTGTCCTGTCTTTTTATAATTTTGTCAAACATAATCTTCATATGTTTCATTTTTATTTATTTTAATACGTTTAATTTTCCTAATTTACGCATTATTTGCATCAAAGATTTTTCTATATTTCCATAAAAACATTTACCTCCAACTTCGTCTGATTTATCCAGAGATTCTGAATCTAACGCAGATTAACTTTCATTTCCGGTTTCAATTGTATCTGGGATTTGTAGTTCAACTTGCTCGTGTTTGCTCATGCTGCTTCTTTCACGTTTACGCAATGCTTGTTGGTCTTTTTCTTTGGAAATGGTTGATATTGCCTCAGTTTCCTGTTCTGCATCGCTGGAGGTAAAATGTACTTGACCACGTTGTTCATTTGTAGCGGCGGGCCTTGATTCTGTTCCAACTTGCTTTGTCTTCAAGGTAATAGATTTCTTCGTCTTCTGTTTTTGAGACATAGCTTTAAACTATCCGGAGAAGTTTATAACTAACTTTTAAAAAGTATTCACTAACCTTTCTTCACTTAAACATTAATTTACTGATTTTTTTACGGGAGTGCTGGATTCCCACGTTTTGACACTGCGTCATCAAATGACGTCCCCCGATCCAGCTCGGCTTTGAGGGATCCTACTCTCTCTGTGACCTGAGGGAAGTGCAGAGGGTCGTGAATAAATCTCAGCATATCCGGGGTATCAGCCTCACCTCCACGGACTCGTTCTGCACTTTCCGCTAAAGCAGACAGCCAGCCTGGATAATTCTGTTACACCCCATCAGCTCCTATCGCAGGAAGATGCGAAAGCACATTTCACCAGGCTCAAAGACAGGTTCTACCCCGCTGTTGTCAGACATTCGAACAGTCCACTATTCCCATAAGATGTATTCTTGACCTCAAAGTTTAACTCGCCGTCGCCCTTGCCCCTTATGGACTGCCTGAACTGCACTTTCAACATTCTGTGACTGGTTTACCCTGTTCTACTCTCGTGATGTGATCGGTGTCTATGGCATTCCACTGGGACTCTCCTGTCTGTGACGTATCTTTCGGGGTTGTGAGGAGGAAGGACAGTGGGAGAGACGGTGAGGAGGGGGCACAGTATAAAACTTAAAACTCTCTCTCACTTTTCTAACCTTACTCTCTTCATTCCTTTCCATTGTTTCCCCTCCCCTTCTCTCTACTCCCTCTAGCCTCTCTCACTTCCTCTTTCACCCTGTCCCTCTCTCAAAATCGTTCCCCATTGTCTCTCATCATCTTATACACCTCTATCAGGTTACCTTTCATCATCCGTCGCTTCAAGGAGAAACAGATTGAGTTCCCTCAATCTGTTTTCATAAGAAATTATCCCCAGTCTAGGCAACTACCGATATACTTCCTACAGTGAGGCGACCAGAACTGAGCACAGTCCTCCAAGTGGAGTCTGACCAAGGTCCCATGAGGCTGCAAAATTACCTCTTTGCTCTTAAATTCAATTCCACGGTTTATGAAGGCCAATACATCGTATGCCCACTTAACCACAGAGTCAAACTCGCAGCTGCTTTGAGCATCCTGCGGACTCAGACCATAAAATCCCTCTGATCCTCCACACGGCCAAGAGTCTTGCCACTAATATTATATTCTGCCATAATATTTGACCTACCAAAATGAACCACTTCACTCTTACCTGGGTTGAACTCCATCTGCTGGTTTTCAGCCCAGGGTTGCTTTCTGTCAATGTCCCGCTGTAACTTCTGACAGCCCGCCACTCTATCCACAACACCTCCGAACGTTGTGTCATCAGCAATCTTAATAACCCATCCCTTCATTTCCTCACCCAGGTCATTTATAAATATCAGGAAGAGTGAAGATCCCAGAACAGATCCCTGAGGCACAACACTGATTTCCGACCTCCATGCAGAATATGACCCGTCTACAGCCACGATGGAAAACCACTTCTATTGGCAAGCCAGTTCTGGATCCACAAAGTAAGTCCCCTTGGATCCCATCCTCCTTACTTTCTCAATACGCCTTGAATGCGGTACTTTAACAAATGACTTGCTGAAATCCATATACACTACATCTACTGCTATTCCTTCATCAATGGAAGTGAGGAAGTGAGGATTAAGAAATGTATCGCCATTTTTTGGAGTTACATTGTAGACCAGTGAACAGTCTGCTGGATTAGAAGGAACAGATCTTTAGAGATATCGCGGTCTGTTAGAACCATAGAACCAAAGGACATAACAGCAGAGATACAGGCCTTTAGGACCTTCCTGGCTCTGCCGAAACGATTTTCTGCCTAGTCCCACTGACCTGCACCTGGACCTTATCCCTGCATGCCACTCACATCCATGTACCTGTCCAGGTTTTTCTTAAATATTCAAAGTGATCACGCATTTTCCACTTCATCTGGCAGCTCATTCCATACTTCCACCGCTCTCGGTGAGAAGAAGCCCCCCCCCCCCACCCAGTTCCCTTTAAACTTTTCCCCCTTCACCCTTAACCCATGTCCTCTGATTTTTTTTTGCCCTCCCATAGCCTCTGTGTAAATAGCCTGCTTGCATTCACTCTGCCGATACCATCATAACTTTATATACCTCTATCAAATCTCCCCTCATTCTTCCACCCTCCAGGGAATAAAGTCCTAACCTATTTAACCTTTCTCTGTAACTCAACTTCTCAAGCCCCGGCAACCTCCTTGTAAACCTTCTTTGCGCTCTTTCAACCTTAGTAATCTGTTTCCAGTAAGTTGGTGACCAAAGCTGTATTCAATACTCCAAATTCAGCCTCGCCAGACCCTTATACATCCTCCGCATACCATTCCAACTCTGATACTCAATTTCTTGATTAGTATATGCCAATGTACCAAAACTCTACCTGTGAAGCACCTTTTACGGAATGTTTTGTCTGTATTCCCAGATCCCTCTGTTCGACTGCACTCCTCAGTGCCCTACGATTCACCCTGCATGTTCTACCTTGGTTTGTCCTTCCAATGTGCAATACCTCACACTTTTCTGTATTAGGCTCACCTACAATTTTCCCATTTGGTCGAAATCCTTCTGCAAGCTTTGGAAACTTACCCCACTGTCCACCGTATCTCCAACCTCTGCATCCTGAGGAAATTTGCTGATCCAATTTACCACATTATCATCCAGATCATTGATACAGATGACAAACAACAATGGACCCAGCACTGATCCCTATGGCACATCACTAGTCCCAGGCCTCCACTGAGAGAAGCAACCGTCCACTACCACTCTCTGGCTTCTCCCACTGAGACAGTATCTAATGCAATTTACCACCTCGTCATGTATACCTAGCGACTGAATCTTCGTAACTTATCTCCCATGCAGGGCATTGTCAAAGGCTTTACTGAAGTCAATGTAGATAATATCCACTGCCTTCCCTTCATGCACTCTCCTCCTCGAAAAACACGAATAGATTTGTTAAACATGCCTTACCACAAACAAAGCCACGCTGACGCTGCCTAATAATTATCTGTCTATCCGAATACTTGTAGATCCTACTTATTCGTACTCCTTTCTATAATTTACCTGCTGCAGACGTCAGTCCTGCCGGCCTATAATTTTCCGGATTACTTTTAGAGCCTGTTTAAACAATGTAACAACATAAGCTCTCCTCCAATTTTCCGGCACCTCACCCGTGGATACCGACATTTTAAATATGTCTGCCAGTGCCCCTGCAATTTCAACACCGGTCTCCTTCAAGGTCCGAGGGAATACCTTGTCAGGTCCTGCGCATTTATCTGCTCTGATTTGCCTCAAGATAGCAAGGACCTTCACCTCTTCATTCTGTGTAGGATCCATAACATCACTACTTCTTTCCCTTATGTGCATTGATTCCATGTCAGTTTCCTTAAAGACAGACAGATAAAAATAACATTTAAAATCTCCCCCATTTATTTTGGTTCCATACGTAGCCGACCACTATGATCTTTTAGAGGACCGATTTTTATCTCTTACTATCCTTTTGCTCTTAATATACCTGCAGAAGTTCTTTGGATTTTCTTTCAGCTTGTCTGCCAAAGCAACCTCGTGTCTTTTAGCCCTCCTGATTTCTTTCTTAAAGATTGTTTTGCTTTTTTGTACTCGTCAAGCACTTTATTTGCTCATCCTATACATGCCTTATATCTCTCACTTCTTCTTTATCAGAGCTCCAATATCCCGTGAGAACTAGGCTTCTTTATTCGTATTCACTTTGTCTTTATTCCTGACAGAAACAAACAAACTGAAAGTTTCTCATTTGAAGGCCTCCCACTTACCAATCACATTCTGGCCAGAGATTAGCTTGTCCCAATCCAATGACTTACATTCTTATTTCTTCAAATATGGCCTTTTTTCCAGTTTAGAACTTCAACCCGAGGACCAGGTCTATCTTTATACATGATCAAGTTGATACAAATACATGATCTGTGATCTGCAGTTTCTTGCGGCCATATAACTACATAACCATATAACAATCACAGCAGGAATACAAACCATCTCGGCCCTTCTATTCCGTGCCGAACGCTTACTTTTACCTCGTCCCACCGACCTGCATGCAGCCCATAACTCTCCATTCCTTTCCTGTCTATATACCTATACAACTTTACTTTCAATGACAATACGGAACCTGCCTCTACCACTTCGACTGGAAGCTCGTTCCACACGGCTGCTACTCTTTGAGTAAAGAAGATCCCCCTCGTGTTACCCCTAAACATTTACCCCCTAACGCTGAACTCATGAACTCTTGTTTGGATCTTCCCTACTCTCACTGGAAAAAAGCGCCTATCCACGACATCATCTATAACCCACAGAATTATAAATATCTCCATCAAGTCTCTCCTCAACCTTCTACACTCCAAATAATAAAGACCTAACCTGTTCAACCTTTCTCTGTAACTTAGATGCTGAAACCCAACTAACATTCTAGTAAATCTCCTCTGTACTCTTTTACTTTGTTGACATCTTTCCGATAATTCGGTGACCAGTACTGTTCCACCTTCAGGGAACTATGCACCATTATTCCTAGATCACTCTGTTTTACTGCTTTCCTGAATGCCCTACCATTTAACATGTATGTCCTATTTGAATTTTTCCTTCCAAAATGTAGCAGCTCACACTTATCAGCATTAAACTGCATCTGCCTTCTTTCAGCACACTCTTCTAACTGACCTTAATCTCTCTGCAAGCTTTGAAAACCTACTTCATTATCCATAATGCCACCTACATAGTATCTTCTGTATAATTACTAATCAAATTTACCATCCCATCATCCAGATCATTAAAGTATATGACAAACCACATGACCATTCCAGAAACTAGTGGTATGAGTCATAAGGCTCCTGTACCTTTTTCCTGTAGGTTGAGGGGTAATAACCGTTCCTGAACCTGGTGGTGTGAGTACTGAAGCTCCTGTACCTCATTACTGATGTTTGAGTGGTAATAACCGTTCCTGAACCTGGTGATGTGAGTACTGAAGCTCCTGTACCTCATTCCGGATGTTTGTGTGGTAATAACTGTTGCTGAACCTGGTGGCGTGGTTCCTGAGGGGCCTGTACCTCTTTCCAGAAGGTTGAGGGATAGAAGCTGTTCCTAAACCTGGTCGTGTGGATTCTGAATCTCCTGGAAACACTTCCTTTTGGTTGAGGGGAAATAACTCTTACACAACCTGGTGGTGAATGCCCTGAGGTTCCCGAACCTTCTTCGTGATGTTTGCTTGTTATTAACTGTTCTTGTATCTATAGGAAAGCGCGATGTGTTTCCTGTACCTTCTACCCGAATGTTGAGGGGTAACAACTGTTCCAGAAACTGGTGGTGTGTGTGCTGAGGTTCCTGTACTCTTTCCTGATGTTCGAGGGGTAATAACTGTCCCTGAACCTGGTGGTGTGAGTGCTGAGGTTCCTGTACCACTTTCCTGATGTTTGAGGGATAATAACTGTCCCTGTACCTGGTGGTGTGAGTCCTGAGGCTTCTCTTCCTCCTTCCTGATGGATGAGGGTTAGTAACCGGTCCTGAACCCGATGCTGTGAATTGCGATGCTCCTGTACCCGCATCCTGCTGGCTGAGTTGAAATAACCTTTGCTGAACTAAGGGGTGTGAGTCTTCTGGCCCGATATCTGCAGTGAACGATTCTGCGAAAATGGATGGTTGCAGGGTAATCTCCATTCAGTGAGTGTACCCGTGACAATCTATATCAGTAATGACATGATGTCTCTGTGGGTTTAGAATTTCTTTGCAAACAATACTCAAACGGTCACTCACTGTTCCTTGCTCCCCAATTACAGAACAAACTTGTTGCCAGGATGGATCAACAGGAAAGGCGCTCATATTATCTCATATCAACGGTGGCAAAACATCACGATGAGGCGAAGAAAGAATGTTCAAACAATGGTTCAAAGCTGCTGGAAATCGGCTCAATCGAGGAAGAGTTTTGTGCCAGACCATGTGTGGATGATTCTACACTGTCCGAAGCCTGACAAAGTGAATCTCCCTCCACACCGTCCCATCACACACTCTCCCGGGGTCAGACACAGAGTGAATCTCCCTCCACACTGTCCCATCACACACTCTCCCGGGGTCAGACACAGAGTGAATCTCCCTCTACACCGTCCCATCACACACTCCGGTGGCCAGACACAGAGTGAATCTCCCTCCACACCGTCCCATCACACACTCCCGGGTTCAGACACAGAGTGAATCTCCCTCCACACAGTCCCATCACACACTCCCGGGGTCAAACACAGAGTGAATCAGTGTTTCAGAAAGGACAGGGAAGGAGAGAAAGGAGGTCGGGGCGTGGCACTGTTGATCAGAGTTATTTTCACTGCTGCAGAAAAGCAGGACGCTATGGGGGGATTGTCTACGAGTCTCTGTAGTTCCAGGTTAGGAAAAGGAAGAAGTCATTAACACTACTGTGTGTTTTTGATATGCCGCTTAGCGGTAACAGGGATATCGAGAAGCTATCGGGAAACAGATTCTGGAAAGCTGCAATAATCACAGAGTTGTCCTGATGGAGAATACAATTCTCACCACCCTTTCCCTGGCCTCCTCTCTCCTCCCCATCCTTCCTCTAAGGGCAGCACACAATCCCCTCTCACACACACACACTCCATCTCCGAGAAACGCTGGAAAGCCGAAATGTTGGGTATTGGAGAGCGGGGAGAACAGAGGAGGGAGAGGGTTTCGTACATTTTTTCTGATTCTAGAAGCTTGTGCTGCGATGGTGCGGGGTGCCTGACCCCGGGAGTGTGATGGTATAATATTAAGGGAGCTTCGCAGGTTATCTGACCCTGGAATTGTGTGATAGGGCACTGTGCACGGAGCTTCACTCTGAGTAGGACCACGGTGTGTGTGTTGGGACAGTGTGGAGGGAGGTTCACTCTGTGCCTGACCATGGGAGTGTGTGCTGGATCGGTGAGGAGGGACGGTTACTCAGTGTATGTTTCCAGGAGTGTGTGATGGGATTGTATGGACCGATTATCGCTCTGTCTCTGACTCCTAGTCATGGGTCAGTGGGTTTCTGTGTTTAAACAGACTCCAGTTAGAGATAGAGTAAGAAAATGGCGCCTCACATGTTCAGTTGCAACGGCTGCAAACTACACACCCTTTCTGTGGCCTCCGCTCTCATCCTCATCCTTCCTCTTTTCTCAGCACGCAATTCCTTCTCTATGATTCTTAAGTGGGTGAGCGAGCAGCATAAATGTACAACTGAAATCGGTATGTATTGCAAGGTGATTGTACAAAGTGTGGTCAGGGATTTAGCTAATAAATTAAAGGACAGGACCACAACCCGTCCCAGTGTGTCCAGGCATAGGAAGACCATATAGTTTTGCACGTGGCTCAGGTGCTGGTAGAGGTGGGAGGGCTAAAAAAATGTGAATAACACAAGAGTGAATTTATTTACTCAGAGACTGGTCGCTGTGCAGAACAAGCTTCCAGT